>NC_134082.1:42539043-42769543 GCF_000715075.1 Nicotiana tabacum
GCAGACTCGGTTAGGACTAGAGGATACCAATGTCGTTCAGACAAATAGAAATAGGTGAATCCTGACACAATAAAGGAAACAGTTTTCTGATTTTTCATACACTCAAGGAAGGACCTTAAGCTGGACAGAACAAATGGTAGATTAATGCTGATTACCAAACAGAAAATGAGGGTGAGGCAAAAATAGGATTTCACTTCAATGAAATAGCCTGATTTTTTTTTATTTTTTTATTTTTAGAAATATATCTTTTTTGATTTTTAGAACTATTTTTGATTTTCAGAACTATTTCCTTTCTTGAACTCCCCACTCTCTCTTTTCTGATCTTCCTCCGATTGAATCCCCTCCTTCTTCTCCTTTTTTGGTATGGACAGACCCCTCTATTTATAGCCTCCCACAACCCATTCAAAAACAGCCTGTTTAAAACAAACTGAACCCCCTCCCATGTTCTCCTCATGTTCTTTCCACTCATTAGATTAAAATAAAACCCCCTCCATGAGATTCCCCTGACATTCCTTCTTTAAAATGGTTTATTATTTCTAAACTAAATCAGGGTATGGGCAGCCTGAATATGCCCTCACAGCACATGCTATCCAATACACCCTAACTCATTCATAATTGACAATGCACATGTTGTCCATGTAGGGACAAATTCTATGTCAATTTGAACTTTGAAACCTATGTTAAAACTACAGCTATAAGCAATTCTTAAACAATTTATGATTCAAATACACAGGCTAGACATAGTGCATTTAATTCTCAGACCTTTAATCGACAAATCAAACATATGAGTCAAGTAAATACCATTCCAATCTGAAACTTATTGACGATATATATCGACTCGACTATACTAATTATAACACAGAACAAGCAGTCGACCAAACCAACAACACAAAATAAGGCATAAACTGTTCTTGACAATTTCGCATGATACAGGGGAAACCCAGGCATTATTGATTCGACTACATCTAACAAGTCGAAATACGTATATCGCTATACGTATTTAACATAAACAGAATAAACAATCGACCAAACAAAGGTTTATCGGAGATGGAGAATAACTGACAGTGAAAAACCCAGAAATAAACAAAACATGCCGAGCAAACTAAAACTAAAACAAACAACAAAATGAAATGACAAGAAAAAGGAAAACAGAATTACCTTAAAGGTTTAAAAAAAATCAGAAGGGCCCGTCTCGGATTTTGGTTCGACCTTTCTTGGGGTTGAACGGACTTTAATCGAAGTGTTCTCAACTGAGAACACTTCGATTAAGGTCCATTAGACCCTAATCTTCTGGTTCAAACGGACAAAAATCGGACTTAGGACTTCTAGGGTTCTTAAGGTAGATTTGGGATTCAGGTTTTCCTGGTTGGATTCGGACCAAACCAAACCTGGTTTGGTCATGAGGGAGGTCAGGGAGGGTGCCTGGCATGGATTTAGGGTGGTTTGGTGTAGGTCAAAGTCCGGCTCGAATCTTCAAATGAAGATTCGAGATGGTGGGGGAAGATTCGAGACCCACGGCTAGTGGATCTGTGTTCAGGGGGTCGAGGTGGTCCTAGGGTGTTAAGATGGTGGTCACCGGCGTCCTTGCCACCGGGTTTATGGTGAGGGGAAAGGGGGGCGGCACTAGGGTTCCGTGGGGTTTGGGTTTGGTGAGGAAGATGAGGGATGTGTGCTTGGATAGGGGGCGGGGTAGGAGATAAGGGCTTATATACGGGGTGGATGGTTTGATCTTGGCCGTTAGATCAATCGAGATCAACGGCCTGGATCCCAGGGTTAATCAAACGTTGTCGTTTGGTTTAGTATTGGGGTTGGGGTTGGTCCGGGTAACGGGTAACGGAGATGGGACGAGGGCCGTCAGATCGACCTGGTTTGAACGGCTGAGATGGGTTGTCCTTGAAACGACGTAGTTTTGGTGTCAAACTACGTCGTTTGGTGGCCTGGGAGATGGGTCTCTTGGACCGGTTCCCTTGGGCTGCTTTTGGGCCTCGAATTTAAAGAAAACCTGGCCCAATCCGATATTTGAACCAATTTGCACTCTTTTCTTTTATTTTCTAATTTAAAACACAACACCTAATTAAAGTGAAATTAAACACCCATTAATTAACACTTAACACAATTATAACACACATATTAAAATAGGTAAAATCATACCATGACAACAAATAGAATAAAAGATGCATTTTTTGTTATTTTCCTTTTAATAACCGAATCATGGTTTAGTTACACACGACATATATTTTTGTATTTTTGTTTGACAAAAATAAAAATGGACATGACCATAAATAACTACCAAAAATGCCACGTAAATTCCAAAAATTGTACAGCAAGACCATTTGTTATTATTTTTGATTTCTTTTGAAGTGATTGTCGCGTAAACAAAAATCACGTGCTCACAGCTGCCCCTCTTTGTCCGAAAACACGAAGAGTATTCGTGCAAAGATAAAGTGAGCGGATATGAGCGAATTTTGTCTATTGGAATACTCCGTGTGAAGCACTTTTTGAAATATTTGACCGAATCTTTGCTTCAAAGACTTCCTACATATCCTGGGCTAAATAGGAAGCAGGTCAATGTAGTTCGGGAAATTTTGGTAGCTGGGACTACCATGGGATTGCAATGCTTGCTGTTACTGCTGCTGCTGTTGCTGCTACTGCTTACCGACCGCCTTATTACAACCAAAGGAAATTGAAACTGAACTAACTATTTATGCCTGTCAACTGCTAGTTACAAGATTCCTATCTATAATTCTTTTGCAACTTGATCTTGGGTCTTAGCTGATTCTGCTTGTAGACCTCGATCCGAATCTTGATGCTTGTATGTTGTAGGCGCCTATTTATTTCTGCGATATTAAGTGAGACAGGATTGGCGGAACTCGGGACCTTGATCAAATTTGGAGTGATCCGCCCTTTGTTTGTTCCAATATCTCAGAACATCTTCTTTTTATCCTTTTCTTCTTTTCTTTATTCTGGATTGAGACTCATCCCGTAGGTCGTTTCGATCCATGTGCCTCGAGGTCAGACCTGCTGAGACAAACAAAACAAACGAACGAAATTTTTCTGCCCCAGTTTCACTAGGAAAATTTCGTGAATTAATCGCCATAATAACTTACAGAATATGATGGGGAATGGAAAACTCTAGTCTACAGAACGCAACTCAGGGATTGGAGTCCTAATGTTGCCATAAGGTAAAAATGCTCAGTTCAGGGTTGGAGCTCTAATGCTGGCTAAATGAAAAATGCTCAGTTCAGGGTTGGAGCCCTAATGCTGGCTAATAGAAAAATGCTCAGTTCAGGGTTGAAGCCCTAATGCTGGCTAATAGAAAAATGCCCAGTTCAGGGTTGGAGCCCTAATGCTGGCTAACAGAAAATGCTCAGTTCAGGGTTGGAGCCCTAATGCTGGCTAGAAAAATGCTCAGTTCAGGGTTGGAGCCCTATGCTGGCTAACAGAAAAATGCTCAGTTCAGGGTTGGAGCCCTAATGCTGGCTAACAGAAAAATGCTCAGTTCAGGGTTGGAGCCCTAATGCTGGCTAAATAGAAAATGCTCAGTTCAGGGTTGGGGCCCTAATGCTGGCTAAATGGAAGATGCCCAGTTCAAGGTTGGATCCCTAATGCTGGCTAACAGAAAAATGCTCAGTTCAGGGTTGGAGACCTAATGCTGGCTAAACAGACAAATGCTCAGTTCAGGGTTGGAGCCCTAATGCTGGCTAAATGGAAAATGCTCAGTTCAGGGTTGGGGCTCTAATGCTGGCTAAATGGAAAATGCTCAGTTCAGGGTTGGAGCCCTAATGCTGGCTAACAGAAAAATGCTCAGTTCAGGGTTGGAGCCCTAATGCTGGCTAACAGAAAAAATGCTCAGTTCAGGGTTGGAGCCCTAATGCTGGCTAACAGAAAAATGCCCAGTTCAGGGTTGGAGCCCTAATTGGGAGGATTGCCAAGTTATGCTGGAAACTGTCCGGGTTATGTCGGAAAGATTCGTCGGGTTATGCCGGAAGGATTCATCGGGTTATGCCGGGAAGATTCATCGGGTTATGCCGGAAAGATTCATCGGGTTATGCCGGAAAAGGTCCACGGGTTACTCCGGGAAGATTCATCGGGTTATGCTGGGAAAAGGTAAGAATCCTCGGGTTATGCCGGGGAAGTCATCGGGTTATGCCGGAAAGATTCATCGGGTCATGCCGGGAAGATTCATCGGATCATGCCGGAAAGATTCATCGGATCATGCTGGAAAGATTCATCGGGTTATGCCGGAAAAGTTCCACGGGTTATGCCGGGAAGATTCATCGGGTTATGCCGGAAAGATTCATCGGGTTATGCCAGGAAAAGGTAAGAGTCCTCGGGTTATGCCGGGGATTTGGATAGAAAAAGCTCTTTGGGTTATGCCAGGGAGATCCGTGGTTTATACCGAGATAGTTGAGGAATGAGGTCCTATGCTACCATGATTTGCTTTTCTTTTGGGGATTTTCATTTTTCTTTCTTGTCTTCTTTATTTCTTTGGTTTTCCTTTATATATATATATATATATATATATATATATATATATATATATATATATATATATATATATATATATATATATATATATTTTATTTATTTATCAAAAATGCATGAAAGAATTCCGAGGAAACTTACTTTGGTCGTTTTCTTGCTGCAAAGCTGTTTCAACGCTCGCGCGCTTCATTTCTTTTGGGCTACACCTGCTTATTGCATGGTTGCTTTGGATTGCACCTGTCTTGATTTTCCTAAGCAAAGAAAAATTGTCAGTTTGAAAACGGTGGTTGATTCGGTGACCTTGATCGTTCCAATTGCTTGGTCTTGGACTAATTCCTGTTGAGAAACTTTGCCATTGATTGGATTCACAGGCGACCCGTTTTAAACTGATCAGGCCCGCATTTCCGGATTTGTGATGATTTGTTCGTGTAAGGCTTTGGTTCTTTCATCCCATTCTGCTTGGGGATTCTTTACAAGGCCAACTCAGTGGGGATTTTTATTGGGGAGACTCTGTGGGGATTTGTACAAGGCAGACTCGTTAGGGATTTGCGAGGACAGACTCTTTGGGGGATTTGTACAAGGGGAGACTGGGATTTTTACAAAGGGAGACCCTGTGGGGATTTGTCGGTTTTGGGTCAGGGATTTTGATCCTCAAACCTAAACTGCAGTGGTTAACCACGTGGGACTTAACCTTTCCAACTTTATTTTGCCTTCGTAGGCTTTTCTTTTCTTTCGAACGTCTTTACTTGGAAGCAAATCAACTACCATGGTCAGTCGGGATGGGACTGACGCACCACTAAGGCCGTGCATTTTCTTTGACTCTTGCCAGGCGGGAGCCTGTGAAGCCAGTCCTGCCACCTTTTCTTTGTAATTGTTACGGAATTAGAGTTAGATCGAAAGGGATTCAAAGAAAACTATGCAAAAGGAAAGCATATGAGTTTAAAGGGAAGCGTCCCTTTCGGGGGGAAAGAAGGACTTATCTGGACTGCATGCTGGCTTCAAACTGACATGACATGCCTTTTGGACTAGATTTCTGATCCGTATCAAACTCCAACTTCTCATGATCCTATTGATCTGTGTTTCCAAACTGGAGAACCTTTCCAGGACTTTCAGTGATGAAGTATCCTTTTTCCGGTCGACCACGCCCTTTGCGAGTTTTCGCTAATCGACCTCTCTCATTTTTTATTTCTCTGCTCTCATCGCCTCATGGTGCCCGAAGGTTTTCACCGATAAGACTCTCTCACTTTATTCTTCTTAATTTGATTTCTATCAGATTCCAACAATGATGTTTTCCACTTTTCTGTCTTTGCCGATTGATCAGAAGGACTTGGACAAGGTTTGGGGTGAAAAGAATTAGGATTGAACTACAACTTTGGAACCTTTTGGGCGGGATCATCGCCGAACCATTATAACTTCTGCCCCAGTTTCAACTTTTGGGGGACTTTTCGGATCTTTATTTTGGTGTGACTGAACCCCAGGGAGAGGTTGCCTACGTATCCTTTCGGAATCAAGTCAGACGTAGTTCAGGCAACTTTTGTTTTTGGATTTTCTTTTTGTTTTTCTGCTTTAACTTTGTTTTTAACTTCCTTTTCTTTTTCTCCTTTTCATTGTATCTTTTTTATATATATATATATATATATATATATATATATTATATTTAAATTTTATTTTTTTTCTTCTAATTCTTTCTTCTTCTTCCCTTTTTTTCTTTCTATTTGTCTCTTTCATTTCGATATCTCTTTTTCTTTCATTTTATTTTCAATAATACTTTCAGGTTCCAAAGAGGGTAAACAAAGAAGAGTAACCGGCTCAAATGGGTTTGCAAAAGGTTGATAGTGTTTGGGTAGCGAGAATGAAAGCCTTCGTCATCTCAAACTGTGCAAAGACATCGCCGGAGCGATCTAGACATAGTGCTGCATCTGCTTTCATAGCGGGGTCGGCGTCATTTCTTTCGACGTCGCCCAAATACAAATGCTCTTCTTGGCAATATTTTCCAATGACGTATGGACCCTTCTTTGTCGATACAATTGCTCGTGACAAACCGCAGTCATTAAGGTTAACATTCCGTACGGGTCTAAACCCATTTACTATCCTCAAACTCTGCTTTAGTGACAGATATTTTCCAAACCATGAACCAATTTTCTTTGGTTGTTCCTATTTTCTCAAATTCTTTATATTTCAAATTTTGACTCATTATTTGAAGTCTGACGGAGTTCTCGGGATCTGGGCACGAAGTCCACAGGCATGTCATATTATTTAAAGCTGCATCATCAGAATTGAAGAGAACTAAAAAAAAGAAAATATAGCAGATCTCTGAAAAAGAAAGTGAGCGATAAAACATGATTTCATTTCTTGGAATTTTGGGAAGATAAAAAAAAGGGTTGACATTCAGGAAATTAAAAACAGGAAACTAAAGAAAACATCTGAGTTACACCCTGAGGTAGCTCGTGGTGCAGAGAAAGTGGCAGGACAGGTCCATTAGGACTTCCGTTTGATCAAGAATGGCATAGCCTTCCGGTTTTGAAGCTTGGCGCTTGGTCCCATGTACGATACCTCAGCGGTGCTAGTGCCCTCTCCTGGCTGGACCATGTGTGTTTCGCATAGCTTTTCCCTCATCGCCTCACATATTCCCTCACTCTCTTCGAGCGGGAACACCTTATCATCTTCCTCTTTACTGTATTTTGGCTTCTGTGGTATGCGTCCAACAACCACTGGCTCGTTCAGCCGAGGTGGTTTGATCGTCCCCCATACCATATAGGCCTGCTTGGATACATCAATTTTTCCCTTTTCTTGCTCCGGGGTTGCCTTGGGCTTCCTTTTTGTATTAGTAATAGCAATTATGGCCTTAAGTGTTGGATCAAATTCCTTGTCTTCACAAATCATCCCAATTATCGGCCCGTTGTTGTGGGCGGGCAGCGGATTATTGGTCACATTTGGGACATCCTCGTCTTTCAACACGATCTTCCTTGCTCTAACAAATTCTCTACAGCTTGTTTCAAAGTCCAACAGTTGTTGGTGTCGTGCCCTTCCGCCCCTGAATGGTATGCACACCTGACACCCTGCTGATATGATGGTGATCCCGGGTTCTGCCCGTTTGGTGGTATGGGCTGCAACAAATTCATCTGGACAAGCTTAGGGAATAGGGTGGAGTAGGGTTCACCGATTGGGGTATAGTTGGGTCTCCTGGGTGGTTCCCGAGGACGGAAATTATTCTGGGAAGGTCGAGGATTGTAGTGGTTTTGGTGAGGAGGCTGATTTCTGGGATGTGGAGCTTGGCCCCGATTGGCTGGGTGCGGCCGCTGGACGTAAGGCTGGGTGCTCATAACCATGTAGGGCTGAGGAGCATAGGTCACATTTTGGTGGGGGAAATAATGTTGCGGGGTTCTTTCTAAAGAACAAAGCCTGGGATTATGATATTCTCCTGCCTCTGATGCCGTCATGGATGTCTCTTCCTTTTTCTTCCCTCTTGCCATTCCTCCGGTCCCGCTTTGGATGGCTTGGGAGGTTGCCCTTATGGCTGCCTGACTCAAAATTCTACCCGTTTTCAGACCATTCTCCACCATCTCCCCAATCTTAATCGCTTCTGCGAAAGGCTTTCCCATGGCTGACATCATGTTTTGGAAATAGTTGGACTCTTAAGCCTGGAGGAAAGTAGTGACCATTTCTATCTCGTCCATGGGAGGTTTTACCCTTGACGCTTGCTCACGCCATTTGATGGTGTATTCTCTGAAACTTTCCGAGGGTTTCTTCTTCAAGTTTGACAAGGCATTTCTATCCGGTGCGACGTCAAAGTTATATTGAAACTGCCCTACGAAATCTCTGGCAAGATCATCCCATATATGCCAACGAGATATGTCCTGGTCCATATACCACTCTGAGGCGATTCCTACCAGACTTTCCCCGAAGTATGCCATCAACAATTCTTCTTTGCCTCCGGCTCCCCGCAGTTGGTTGCAATACTTTTTGAGATGAGCAATGGGGTCGCCTGTGCCCGTCATACTTCTCAAACTTTGGGGTTTTGAAACCCACGGGTAAGTGCATGTGAGGGAACATGCATAGATCGGTATAGGAGACACTCTTCTGCCCGCTTAAACCTTGCATGTTTTTCAAACTTTGCTCGAGGCTCCTCATCCTTTTCGCCATCTCATCTTGTCCAGCAGTTTTGGGGTTTTGATCCTGCCCAGGTGCAAACTCGTATTGAGTTTGTTGAGGATGAGTGCTGGGGGTGAACCGAGTTGGTTCCAGTGAGAAGGATGGTGCTTGAAAGGTGAATGAGGAAGATTCAAAATTGGGCCTGTGTGTAGTGGGTTGTGCCATGATTGGACAGGGTGGAGCAGTGAATATGCTTGTAGCGACATCCGTCGTTGACATCCAAGGGCAAGACTCAGAGGGTGATCCTGCGGAGTGGGCTGAAATGGCCGGGTACCCGAATGGGGTAGTTGGATAGCTTATGGGGATATTGGAAGTCCCACTTGTTATGTAGAACAACTCAGGGAACCCAGGGATTATACTCGATGGATCCTTTCCATTATTCCAGTCATCCAACATCTCCATCATGCGGAGCCTCAGGATTCTGTTTTCCTCAGCAGTTGCTGACTCGGAAGTCGGGACGGCCGAGATTGAACTCTCCTCAGAGACAGGAATTGTCGGCAAAGGAATTTCCGAAGACATCGCTATACGCCCCTTCGATCTTGTGAAGTAGGTGTGAATACCCCCTCTTGTCTTAACAACGGGTAACTGAACACTCCCTTTTGACCTCGTGAAGTATGAATGTGAGGCCAGACTTCCACCAAACCAACCAACTTTCCAAAAACCTGGAAAGACTCAACGGCCAACAAACGGTTAGTTCGAAATAAATAACAGATAGGTAATCTCACGTTGGGGCATGATGCACTTATACAGTTAAGTGAATTCCTACATGTTTGCAACGAAGGCGTGCGTCATTCCGGCTTCTTTTAGGCTTCCCCTTTATTTTTATTTATTTTTTATTTTTTATTATTATATTTTTTTATTACTGTTTTCAATGTTTTGCAGTTAAAATGTGACCGGATCCGATGAGGATTGCCTACGTATCACGATGCCGCGTGAATCAGATCATTACGTAGTTCAAAACAATAAAAGATAAACAATACTAAACATTTTTTTTCAATTTTCATATTAAAACAAACTGGGTTCCAAAGGTTTAAAGATGACCTACAAATTCGAAAATCAAACAACTCACGTATTCTAATTAAAAGATTTACAAACTCCAAAAACAACTGGCCAACTTCCTTTCTCTGTTTGACAAATGCAACCAAACGGTTATTTTTGCAAACGTGGCCCCTTCCAAATTTCACATGAATTTTGAGGTTGGGGAGGATTATTTTATGACGCTTTACAACTTGTCCATTCTTTTACGAAAATAACCTTTCGACAATTGAAAGATACTCTAAGGCTATTTCGGCAAGAACGGTTTAAGACGCGGCCGAAGCTGGCTCGACTTATTTTTGACTAAAAATTCAAACGGTATTCACCTGACCGCTAACTATTTTTTTTTCAAATTACAATAAAAACCGGGTGTTGCAAACATGGCCCTTCAGCGCCTCGGGGACGAAGATTTTTAAGGTTGTGTGGGTCAACTGGACCAAAATCCTAAACATGACCCACAAAGTGGCTGTTTATGCAACGCATTTGACCCATAAAGAGTCTATTTTTTTTTCATATTACAATAAAAACTGGATGTTACAAACACGACCCTTCAGCGCCTCGGGGACGAAATTTTTTAAGGCTATGTGGGTCAATTGGACCAAAATCCTAAACATGACCCAAAAAGTGGCTGTTTATGCAAAGTCAGCCTTCCGACGTCCCTTTCGGAAACATTCGGCTATTTTTGACAAAACAGCATCACCCAACTTATTTATGACTCTTTTTATCGTTTTTTTCAAAAATGGAAAACTCAATATTGCAAACACGACCTTTCAATGCCTCAGTGACGAAGATTTTTAAGGCTGTGTGGGTCAACTGGATCAAATCTTAAACATGACCCAAAAGGTGGTTGTTTATGCAAAGTCCGCCCTCCGGCGTCCCTTTCGAGAACATTCGGCTATGTCTTGATAAAACAGAGTCACCCGACTTCTTAAAAATTTGACATATATATTTTGCTATTTTTTTTAAAAGGGGAGGTTGGACATTACCCGACTTATTTATGACAAAAATTAAAATTTTGACATGTTTTTTTTGTGTGTGGTTATTTTAGCAAAAAAGGGGGAGTTGAACCCGATGAGGGTTGCCTACGTATCTCACATCCTGTGAGAATCAAACCCGCGTAGTTCGGGCGATCGTGAATAGAGTAAGTAAACTAACTTTTTTTTGGAATAATTTTTTATGCTTTAAAAGAAAAAAGGTTTTTTTTTTTGGATTTTTGTTTCTTTTGGATTTTTCTAAAAAAATGCATTAAAAGAAAAAAAAAAGGATATTTATTTTTTTTTGAAATTTTGAATTTGACTCTAGTTTTATTTTTGAAAGATAGACTTCTAAAAATTCCTTTTCTTTTGATTGGAACTTCGAGAATTTTAGAAGTAAGAAAAAAGAAATTTTTTTTTTGAATTTTCATTTGTTCTCTCTTTTTCTAAATAAGAAAGAAAATATTTTCTTTGGATTTTGGCTGTCGCCTCTGAATTTTCGAAAGAGGCATTTTTAAGAAAATATTTTGGATTTTCGAGTTTATTTTTATTTATTTTTTTATTTATTTTAAATTTACAAAAGTATTTCTAAAGAAAAAAAAATGACAATATTTTAGACTTTTAATTTTTAATTCTATGACATTTACGAAAGAAAGACTTTTAAAGGAGGAAAGTATATATATATATATATATATATATATATATATATATATATATATTTATATTGATTCTTTTTTTTCTGATTTTCTTTTTGATTTTTTTTGGAAAAATACTTCAAAATAAAGGAAACCCGTATTTTGAATTTTGATTTTTTATTTCTTTTTATTATTATTTTTTCTTTTTTTTTCTTTTTCCGTATGAAATACTTCAGAAAGAAGGAAACTACCCCCCTTTTTTGAGTTTTTTTTTAAAAAAACTTCTTCTTCTTTTTTTGAATTTTCTAAGGAAAGATTTCTAAAGAAGGAACTAATAAAAAATATTTTTTGGATTTTTTTGAAAATTGGGGTCGGAACCGATGAGGTTTGCCTACGTATCTCACATCCGGTGAGAATCAGACCCGCGTAGTTCGGTCTTGATCAAGCGTAGAGTAAAACCCCTTCTGATTACATTCTTTTAAAGAAAAGGAAAAATATTTTCTGGATTTTTATATTTATTTTTTTTTATTTTTGAAAAGAGATAAAGACTAAAGAAAAATCTTTTTAAGGAAGTATTTGGACTATTAGTCTGAATTTATAAAAGAGATACTACAAAAGAAACAACATTTTTTTTTTGAATTTTGAATTTTCCTTCTTTTTTTTTTTACTTTTAAATCAATATATATTTTTTGGATTTTGGAAGTGATTAAAAGGAATTTTTTTATATGTGTTTTTTTAATAAATCAAACTAAAAGACAATTTTTCTTTTTCTTTTTCTTTTTTTTTTAAGAAAATTCCGGCCAGGTTTTGACACTACTTGGACATTGGTTTTATTTTTCCAAAAATAAGTAATTATCCCCCTACGCTGCTATTTTTTTTTAGAAACCGGTCAGCATGTAGAACTAAAGCAAATAAATGCGCAAAACAAACGGGATGCAGCAGGATGGTCTTTTCATTTCAGATTGCCTGTCCTAGACGGACCCAACCCCTGTGTTGAGTCCCCTATGTCAAATGCAACATGATGCAAATAAGCGTTCCTACTAGGGATCCGACATGAGGTTTCGTTATACTAGGTTTATAACCTGGGTATATGTTCTAGACTGTGTACCCGAGCGGACAACTCGAGTCGAGGAGGGGGCTACGTACCGGGGACCCGCGAGATCGTCCGGCTTTGTAACTTGTCCGGCCTCTTTCTTATTTCAGGTATTGACACTAACAGAATAGGGAGTCTCGACCAGCGAGCTTCTCCCCGGAGGTAAGAAGAGAAGGGTTTCGGCACAGTTTATATATAGTTCAGATAATATCAAAGCGGTAAAAGACAACATTTAGCACGTTATGCCAAAACATGTAATAAAGATCAAATAATAAAGCCAAATATAACAATTATTCTAAGCTCGAATTCTTGAACCCTAAACCAGAGGTTCTGGGTTGAATATCCCCAGCGGAGTCGCCAGAGCTGTCACACCTCCTTTTTGCGCGCCCGCCCCGAAGGTATAGATGCGCGAGGGAGTTTTTCTAATTGCAGTGACTATATTCGAAATGGGATTATTTATTTAATTAGGAGTCGCCACTTGGGAAAGGTTTGGCTTTTGGTGTCCCAAGTCACCGGTTTATCTTGAATCCCAAATCGAGGAAAATATTCGACTTTCCAAATGAAGTCTGCGAACCAGAAATTCTAAGTAAGGAATTCTGTTGACCCGAGGGAAGGTGTTAGGCACCCTCGAATCCCGTGGTTCTAGCACGGTCGCTTAAATTGTTATAATGGCTAAATATCTGATTTAAATACATGTTGTGACTTATGTGCTTTTATTGAGTTTAAACCGCTTTTATCATTATCGTTTATTTTTTTTATAGAATTGCAACGTCGTGAGAATGCGTCTCGAACCACGTCACAATCAATGCACCCGCAGTTGTTAACACGTTCCGACTCCGTTGAGATTTGGATTTGGGTCACATAAATGCGCACCCGAATTTAAGAAAAGTAACATTATTAAAGCATGCCTAAAGAGACTATCGCGTTATTATTTTGGGGAGAGCAATGAAGTTCACTAAACCAAACAATCCCGGGTTTTAAATATTTTGTTATGATCAATTATTGAGAGCCCCGCAGTTTGTGCGTTTTATTTGGCGAGGCTCGTCTCATTTTATGAAAGGATAAGCCTATAGCGACTACATTTTCTATTCTGTTTGTCTCTAAGGAAAATGAATGAGAGGAAAATACACGCTGATTAAATTACATGCTTGATCAATTCTGGATTCCTGTTAATTACCTAATTAGTTATTTAACAAGGCGGGGATTGTTTCGTGCCTTATTTCATGAGTGAACATGCTGTTACTTTGCTAAAGGAGATTACATACAAGATTAAAGGAAATGCTAGACTTATGCCAAATGTTCTTCAAGTTCGAATTTAAACTAACCTATTCGGGCTTGATTAACGGAATCAATTACTTATTGCATTTTTTCGCCCAAACTAGAAGCAAATTGATTGGCATGTTTGAAACAAGAATAGAGGTGCGATTTAGCTATTGATATACTAAATACCTATGCATTCCATATCATATAAATGGCTACATAAACAAGATCACAATATTTAAACAAACTATGTTTCAACTGAGTACAAGCTAACCCAAAGTATATTTTTTTTTCTGTTTGAGCTACTAAAATTACACGATCTTAAGAGCATTTATAAAGCCGTAAGTACAACCACAACTGATTAAACTCCTTTGCATCTTTCATTTCGTACTCATTGTTACTGTTACATTAGTGTGAGATTCAAAGTGTGTACCTGGATGTTGAATACAGCAGAAGAAAAGAATACAGAGAAGTCAACAGCAGCAACAACAAGAGTGGCAGCAACAACAACAAATACAACAGCAGTGGCAGCAACAAAACAGTGGCAACAAAGAATGGCAGAATCAAACCCCGATGGACAACCCAGAAACAACCCAATGAAACAATACCCAGTGACCAAACAATCACACTCAGCAAACTCGGTTAGGACTAGGGGATACCAATGTCGTTCAGACAAACAGAAATAGGTGAATCCTGACACAATAAAGGAAACAGTTTTCTGATTTTTCAAACACTCAAGGAAGGACCTTAAGCTGGACAGAACAAATGGCAGATTAATGCTGATTACCAAATAGAAAATGAGGGTGAGGCAAAAATAGGATTTCACTTCAATGAAACAGCCTGAGTTTTTTTTTTTTTTTGATTTTTAGAAATATATCTTTTCTGATTTTTAGAACTATTTTTAATTTTCAGAACTATTTCCTTTCTTGAACTCCCCACTCTCTCTTTTCTGATCTTCCTCCGATTGAATCCCCTCCTTCTTCTCCTCTTTTGGTATGGACAGACTCCTCTATTTATAGCCTCCCACAGCCCATTCAAAAACAGCCTGTTTAAAACAAACTGAACCCCCTCCCATGTTCTCCTCCTGTTCTTTCCACTCATTAGATTAAAATAAAACCTCCTCCATGAGATTCCCCTGACATCCCTTCTTTAAAATGGTTTATTATTTCTAAACTAAATCAGGGTATGGGCAGCCTGAATATGCCCTCACAGCACATGCTATCCAATTCACCCTAACTCATTCATAATTGACAATGCACATGCTGTCCATGTAGGGACAGATTCTATGTCAATTTGAACTTTGAAACCTATGTTAAAACTACAGCTATAAGCAATCCTTAAACAATTTCTGATTCAAATACACAGGCTAGACATAGTGCATTTAATTCTCAGACCTTTAATCGACAAATCAAACATATGAGTCAAGTAAATACCATTCCAAATTGAAACTTATTGACGACATATATCGACTCGACTATACTAATTATAACACAGAACAAGCAGTCGACCAAACCAACAACACAAAATAAGGCATAAACTGTTCTTGACAATTTCGCATGATACAGGGGAAACCCAGGCATTATTGATTCGACTACATCTAACAAGTCGAAATACGTATATCGCTATACGTATTTAACATAAACAGAATAAACAATCGACCAAACAAAGGTTTATCGGAGATGGAGAATAACTGACAGTGAAAAACCCAGAAATAAACAAAACATGCCGAGTAAACTAAAACTAAAACAAACAACAAAATGAAATGACAAGAAAAAGGAAAACAGAATTACCTTAAAGGTTTAAAAAAAATCAGAAGGGCCCGTCTCGGATTTTGGTTCGACCTTTCTTGGGGTTGAACGGACTTTAATCGAAGTGTTCTCAACTGAGAACACTTCGATTAAGGTCCATTAGACCCTAATCTTCTGGTTCAAACGGACAAAAATCGGACTTAGGACTTCTAGGGTTCTTAAGGTAGATTTGGGATTCAGGTTTTCCTGGTTGGATTCGGACCAAACCAAACCTGGTTTGGTCATGAGGGAGGTCAGGGAGGGTGCCTGGCATGGATTTAGGGTGGTTTGGTGTAGGTCGAAGTCCGGCTCGAATCTTCAAATGAAGATTCGAGATGGTGGGGGAAGATTCGAGACCCACGGCTAGTGGATCTGTGTTCAGGGGGTCGAGGTGGTCCTAGGGTGTTAAGATGGTGGTCACCGGCGTCCTTGCCACCGGGTTTATGGTGAGGGGAAAGGGGGGCGGCACTAGGGTTCCGTGGGGTTTGGGTTTGGTGAGGAAGATGAGGGATGGGTGCTTGGATAGGGGGCGGGGTAGGAGATAAGGGCTTATATACGGGGTGGATGGTTTGATCTTGGCCGTTAGATCAATCGAGATCAACGGCCTGGATCCCAGGGTTAATCAAACGTTGTCGTTTGGTTTAGTATTGGGGTCGGGGTTGGTCTGGGTAACGGGTAACGGAGATGGGACGAGGGCCGTCAGATCGACCTGGTTTGAACGGCTGAGATGGGTTGTCCTTGAAACGACGTAGTTTTGGTGTCAAACTACGTCGTTTGGTGGCCTGGGAGATGGGTCTCTTGGACCGGTTCCCTTGGGCTGCTTTTGGGCCTCGAATTTAAAGAAAACCTGGCCCAATCCGATATTTGAACCAATTTGCACTCTTTTCTTTTATTTTCTAATTTAAAACACAACACCTAATTAAAGTGAAATTAAACACCCATTAATTAACACTTAACACAATTATAACACACATATTAAAATAGGTAAAATCATACCATGACAACAAATAGAATAAAAGATGCATTTTTTGTTATTTTCCTTTTAATAACCGAATCATGGTTTAGTTACACACGACATATATTTTTGTATTTTTGTTTGACAAAAATAAAAATGTACAGGACCATAAATAACTACCAAAAATGCCACGTAAATTCCAAAAATTGTACAGCAAGACCATTTGTTATTATTTTTTATTTCTTTTGGAGTGATTGTCGCGTAAACAAAAATCACGTGCTCACAGTACGGTGTATAGGCATGATGACGGTTATCTATGCACCGGAGTCTAGCATGACCGTGAGTCTTACTTGCTTTTAATTGAATAACGTGACACAATCTCCTTGTTTATTTGATGAGTTTCATATAATGTGGACGGTTGAGGTAAAATTGTGATTGGTGTACTTTTGGAGCGTTAGCTCGAACATGAATGTGTTAGTTAAGGAAGAAGGGATTTAAAAAGAGAATGTGTTGTGATTACTCCCTTGCTGGGATGTGTAGACCGATATATATACTCTCCCTTGTCGGGATATTTTTGGGCTGTTAGTTGTACCCTTGCCGGGTTAGAGTGATATGTTGTTGATTTCCCCTAATGGGACTCTCCTTACAAAATCATATGTTTTGAATTATATCATGGGATCGTGTGGCACGCCGTCCACTTTTATATGATATTATGGGATCGTGTGGCACGCCGTCCACTTTTATATGATATTATGGGATCGTGTGGCACGCCGTCCACTTATATATGATATTATGGGATCGTGTGGCACGCCGTCCACTTTTATATGATATTATGGGATCGTGTGGCACGCCGTCCACTTATATATGATATTATGGGATCGTGTGGTACGTCGTCCACTTATATATGATATTTTGGGATCGTGTGGCACGCCGTCCACTATATATATATATCATGGGAACCGGAGTTTCTTCTGTTTATTTACGATATTTCATTTTTATTTGTTACTCCGCGATAGCATGTCCCCTCCTAGCTTTACTTGGTATTATCTTATTATTGTTTTCTTGCACTTGTATATATATCTGTACAGGTTAATTGTGGTAGGTCCTGTCTAGCCTCTTCACTACTTCGTCGGGGTTAGGCCAGGCACTCACCCGCACATGGGGTCGGTTGTGCTGATGCTACACTCTGTGCATTTTTGTGCACAGATCAGGGAGCAGCTTACGGACCACAACAGTAGGACTTCTGGGAGCTATATTCAGTCCAAGGACTCTCGAGGTAGCCTAGCTGGCGTTCGCAGGCCGAAGTCCCATTCCATGTTTATCGGTTGTTCATCTTGTATCAGACAAACATGATGTATTTCCTTTCAGACATTGTTTGTAGTATTCTGTAGTAGTCCGTGAGCTAGTGACACCAGACCTTGGGTAGTGATGTGTACTAAACTTCCGCACTTTTGGTTTTCAGTTGCTTTAGATTTAAAGTCTTCCGCTTAAATTTTGTCTCGTTTATTATATTATTTGAAAGAAAGCAGGAAAGGTGTTTTAAATATTTGGCTTGCCTAGCTCCTATAGTAGGCTCCATCACGACACCCGATGGTGAGAAATCCGGGTCGTGACAAGTTGGTATCAGAGCACTAGGTTACTTAGGTCTCACAACTCACGGACAGCTCGGTAGAGTCTGAGGGATCGGTACACAGACGTCTGTATTTATCCCGCAGAGGCTACTGAGTTAGGAAAACTTCACCTTGTTCATTCTTGTCATGCGATTCTTTTTCTCAAGTACTGATTGTCTTTTCACTCTGTTCTTTCGCAGATGGCGAGGACACGTGCCTCCTCTTCTACCGCGCAGTAGCCCAAGCCCCCAACAATAGCTCTTATTAGGGGCATGGGGCGAGGGCGAGGCCGGGGCAGAGCTCAGCCCCGAGCGGCAGTCCCAGAGGTGGAGCCTCATGTTGACTACGACGAAGGGGTTCCAGCTCCAGCAGCTCCGGTGGGCCCAGCTCAGGTCCTAGAGGGTTTCATAGCCACTCTAGTGCTTCAGGACGCTTTGGTCCGACTGGTAGGCTTTATGGAGGGCATTTTTAGAGCGGGTTTGCTTCCCGTAGCTCCAACCACATCTCAGGCTGGAGGAGGAGTTCAGACTCCCGATACTCGTACTCCAAAGCCGGTAGCTCCTCAGGCTCAGGTTCCAGTAGTTCAGCCAGCCGTGGCAGTTCAGCCAGATGTGGCAGCCCAGCCAGGTATTGCGGCTTAGTCCAGCGATGGTGCGGCTATGTTCGCGGATGCTTTGTGGAGGCTTGATCGTTTCACCAAGCTCTTCACAACCATATATAGTGGCACCCTCTCAGAGGATGCTTAGGATTTTATATTCAGCTGTCATGAGGTTCTACGGACTATAGGCATTGTAGAGACCAATGGGGTCGACTTCACCACTTTTCGCCTGGCAGGATCCGCCAAGACTTGGTGGAGGAATTTCTATTTAGCCAGGCCAACAGGGTCGCCATCATTGACCTGGGATCAATTTTCAGAGTTATTTCTGGGGAAGTTTCTTCTAGTTACTCAGCGAGATGCTCTTCGCAGGCAGTTTGCGCGTCTCCAGCAGGGTCCTATGACGGTCACCTAGTATGAGACCCGGTTCATTGATCTTGCTCGTCATGCCATTGTGATACTCCCCACCAATAGAGAGAGGGTGCAGAGGTTTATTGATGGGTTGGCCCAGCCGATCCGTGTTCAGATGGCCATGAGTGCCGGTAGTGAGATTTTATTTTAGGAGGCGGCAGATGGTGCCCGCCGGATAGAGATGGCACTTGCTTAGGGAGGTGGTCATGGGTCTGATAAGAGGCCCCGTTATTCTGGTAGATTCAGTGGTACCTCGTCTGGAGGTAGGGATTCTTATGGTAGAGGCCATCCTTCGAGGCCCTTTCAGTCAGCTCTCCAGGCTTCTCATGGTACACCAGGTGGTCGTGGTTCTCAGCCGCAGTATTCTGACCAGCAGCTCTTCAGTTCACCATCAGCACCTATCAGTGCACCACCACTTCGTTATTCTCAGCAGCCGAGGGCTTGTTATACTTGCGGCGATGTGAGTCACATTGCCAGATATTGCCCTCGAGCTTCCAGCAGCTCGCAGCAGCAGGGTCCTCGCCCGATGATCCAGGCACCAATTGCCCCACAGCCTGCCCAGCCATCTAGAGGCGGGGGTAGAGGACATAGAGGTGGAGGTAAAGGTCTTAGAGGTGGAGCTCAGACCGCTAGAGGTAGGGGTCAGCCAGCAGCAGATCGTCCCAGGGATATGATTCAGGGAGGTAGGGCCCAGCCCCGATGTTATGCCTTGCCAGCCAGGCCAGTGGCTGAGTCATCAGATGCAGTGATTACAGGTACTATTCTGGTCTATGATAGGGATGCTTCTGTGCTATTTGATCCCGGATCTACGTATTCATATGTGTCGTCCTATTTTGCACCCTATTTGGTTATGCCTAGTGAGGCCTTGAGTATTCCTGTATATGTGTCTACACCAGTGGCGGATTCTATAGTGGTGGACCGAATTCATCGTTCATGTGTTGTGGTATTCAGGGGTCTTGAGACCCGTGTTGACTTGTTGCTCTTGTATATGGTGGATTTCGACGTCATATTAGGGATGGATTGGTTGTCCCCGTATCATGCGATCTTGGATTGTCATGCCAAGACCGTGACCTTAGCCTTACCGGATTTGCCCCGTTTAGAATGGAGAGGGACTCCTGGTCATTCTTTTCGCAGCGTGATTTCTTATGTGAAGGCTCGACGCATGGTCGAGAAGGGGTATTTAGCTTATCTGGCTTATGTTCGCGACTCCAGCGCTGAGGTCCCGTCTATTGATTCTGTTCCTATTGTTCGGGAGTTTCTCGAGGTTTTCCCTTCAGACCTGCCGGGCATGCCGCCCGATAGGGATATTGATTTTTGTATTGATCTGGCTCCGGGAACTCAACCCATTTCCATTCCTCCGTATCGTATGGCGCCGCCAGAATTGAAAGAGTTAAAGGGTCAGCTTCAGGATTTGCTTGAGAAGGGTTTTATTAGACCCAGTGTTTCACCTTGGGGCGCACCAGTGCTATTTGTGAAGAAAAAGGATGGTTCGATGAGGATGTGCATTGATTACCAACAATTGAACAAGGTGACAATTAAGAACAAGTACCCATTGCCGAGGATCGACGATTTATTCGACCAGCTTCAGGGTGCGAGGGTGTTTTCAAAGATAGATTTGAGATCTGGCTACCACCAGCTGAGGATTAGGGCGTCTGATGTCCCTAAGACGGCATTTCGCACACGGTATGGGCACTATGAGTTTTTGGTCATGTCATTTGGATTGACTAATGCCCCAGCAACGTTCATGGAGTTGATGAACCGAGTGTTCAGACCTTATTTGGACTTGTTCGTGATAGTCTTCATTGACGATATTCTTATATACTCCCGCAGTCATGAGGAGCACGAGCAACACCTCAGAGCGGTTCTTCAGACCTTGAAGAGTAGTCAGTTGTATGCTAAGTTCTCGAAATGCGAGTTTTGGCTGAGTTCGGTCGCATTCCTAGGTCATGTCGTGTCAGCAGTAGGTATTCAGGTATACCTGAAGAAGATAGAAGCAGTCAAGAACTGGCCTCAACCAACTTCAGCTACTGAGATTCGGAGTTTCCTGGGGTTAGCAGGTTATTACCATCGGTTATTGGAGGAGTTTTCATCCATTGCAGCCCCTATGACCAGATTGACCCAGAAAGGTGCCCAGTTCAGATGGTCAGACGAGTGTGAGGCGAGCTTTCAGAGGCTCAAGGCAGCTCTGACCACGACACCGGTGTTGGTTTTGCCCACAGGTTCAGGGCCCTATATAGTCTATTGTGATGCATCGCGTATTGGACTTGGTGAAGTGGTGATGCAGGATGGCAAGGTCATTGCCTATGCTTCGAGGCAGTTGAAGTTTCATGAGAAGAACTATCCAGTGCATGATTTGGAGTTGGCAGCCATTGTTCACGCATTGAAAATTTGGAGGCACTATCTGTATGGTGTGGCGTATGAGGTGTTCACGGATCATAAAAGTCTTCAGTATTTGTTCAAGCAAAAGGAGTTGAATTTGAGGCAGAAGAGGTGGTTGGAATTGTTGAAAGATTATGACATCACTATCTTATATCACCCGGGAAAGGCCAATGTGGTGGCCGATGCCTTGAGTAGGAAGTCAGCCAGTATGGGCAGTCTTGCTTATATTCCGGTCGGTGAGAGACCGCTTGCTTTGGACGTTCAGGCTTTGGCCAATCAGTTTGTGAGGTTGGACATTTCTGAGCCTAGTCGAGTATTAGCTTGCACGGTCGCTCGTTCTTCGTTATTGGAGCATATCCGTGATCGACAATTTGATGATCCCCATTTGTGTGTCTTGAGAGAGACGGTAGCGTGGAGGTGCCAAGAAAGTAACCTTAGATGATGATGGCGTATTGAGATTGCATGGGCGAGTTTATATGCCCAATGTTGATGGGATTCGAAAGTTGATCTTAGCGGAGGCCCACAGTTCTCGGTATTCTATTCACCCGGGCGCCGTGAAGATGTATCAGGATCTGAGGCAGCACTATTGGTGGCGCAAGATGAAGAAAGACATCGTTGCGCATGTGGCTCGGTGTTTGAATTGTCAGCAGGTTAAGTACGAGCATCAAAGACCTGGTGGTCTATTTCAGAGGATTGCACTTCTCGAGTGGAAGTGGGAGAGGATTACGATGGATTTCGTTAATGGACTTCCGATGACTCGGAAGAAGTTTGATGCAGTTTGGGTCATTGTTGATAGGCTGACCAAGTCAGCGCATTTTGTTCCTGTTGCAGCCAACTATTCGTCTGAAAGGCAAGCCGAGATTTATATCAGGGAGATTGTTCACCTTCATGGGGTGCCGCTATCTATCATTTCGGATCGGGGTACGCAGTTTACCTCGCATTTCTGGAGAGCGGTTCAGCGGGAGTTGGGCACCCAGGTTGAGTTGAGTACAACATTTCATCCCCAGACGGACGGCCATTCCGAGAGGACTATTCAGATTCTTGAGGACATGCTCCGAGCCTGTGTCATTGATTTTGGAGTCTCGTGGGACCAGTTTTTGCCTTTAGCAGAGTTCGCCTACAACAATAGCTACCAGTCGAGCATTCAGATGGCTCCGTATGAGGCGTTGTATGGTTGGCGATGTCGGTCTCCAGTTGGATGTTTTGAGCCGGGAGAGGCTCGATTATTGGGTACGGATCTGGTTCAGGAGGCCTTGGACAAGGTCAAGATTATTCAGGATAGACTTCGTACAGCTCAGTCTAGACAAAAGAGTTACGCAGACCGCAAGGTCAGAGATGTTGCTTTCATGGTTGGGGAGCGGGTATTGCTCCGTGTATCGCCTATGAAGGGCGTGATGAGATTTGGGAAGAAGGGCAAGCTCAACCCTAGGTTTATCGGTCCATTTGAGATTCTTGATCGTATGGGAGATGTGGCTTATAGACTTGCCTTGCCACCTAGCTTGTCAGTTGTGCATCCCGTGTTTCATGTATCTATGCTCCGGAAGTATCGCGGAGATCCATCGCACGTATTAGATTTCATCACTGTCCAATTGGACAAGGATCTGTCATATGAGGAGGAGCCGGTGGTTATTCTAGACTGGCAGGTTCGACAGTTGAGGTCGAAGAGTTTTCCTTCGGTGCGTGTTTAGTGGAGAGGTCAGCCTCCTGAGGCATCGACCTGGGAGTCCGAGTCCGATATGCAGGGCCGTTATCCTCATTTATTTCCCGGCTCAGGTGCTTCTTTCTTTTGTCCGTTCAAGGACGAACAATTATTTTAGAGGTGGAGAATGTGACGACCCAAAGGGTCATTACAGTAGTTCTTCCTTGTTCCGCACTTTCGAGGCCTTGAAAACCTCGCTTTTAGTTGCCTCGATTTGCGTGCATAATTCAAGCACGTAGCCGGAAAAGTTTTTATGTTAGAATATGCGAATTATGTAAAATTTTTGATGAATTTTGGTATTAATATGCATAATATTGACTTTGGTCAACATTTTGGGTAAACGAACCCAGACCTGTAATTCGACGGTCCTGGAGGATCCGTAGAAAAATATGGGACTTGGGCGTGTGCCCAGAATTAAATTCCGAGGTCCCAAGCCCGAGAAATGAATTTTTGTGTGAAATTATTTTCTGAAATTAATTAAGGAAAATGAAGAAGGAAATTGATCAGAAAACTGTGGTATCGGGCTCGTATTTTGGTTCTGACGCCCGGTACGAGTCTTAAATATATTTTAAGTACTATCTGTAAAGTTTGGCTAAAAACGGACGTCATATGACGTGTTTCGGACTTAAAATGGGGAATTTGAGTTTTTATGAAAGTTGAAAGAAAATCATGTATTTTGAGGCTTGATCCTATGTATATGATGTTATTTTGGCGATTTGATCGCACGAGTAAGTCCGTAAGGTATTTTCGAGATCATATGAATGTTTAGTTTAGAGCCCCGAGGGCTCGAGTTTTGAGTAGGGCCCGTGAGGTCTTAGATTTAGAAAAATATACAGGTTCAGATGTTGCAGGCCCAGCGCGGCCGCAGCCATTTCCGCGCAGTTCGCGCTGGCAGCCACGCAGCCGTAGTGCTTTTCTGTGCGGTCCGCGTGGTGGGGTTCAGAGGGTCGACCAACGCGGCCGCGCACCAAATCAGTGCGGTCCGCGCTGGGTGGGTTCAGAGAGAGCCCACTTCTCCCCTCCCTCGGCGCGGCCGCGGCCATTTCTGTGCGGTCCGCGCCAGCCCCCAGCAAAATGTATAAATTCGGGATTTTCAGTCATTTTTTCCACTTTTCAAAAACCCAAAACCTAAGAGGCGATTTTCCAAACAACCTTTCTTCTCCAAAACGATTGGTAAGTGATTTCTAACTTAATTTCTTTATTCCTTGACATCTTTTAACATGATTTCAAATTTAAATCAAAGATTTTCATGGGGGAAAATTGGGTGTTTTGGGTAGAACCTAGGTTTTCTATAAATTGAGAAGTTGTACCTCAATTTGAGGTCCGATTTCAAAACAAATCATATGTTTGGATTCATGGGAGAATGGGTAACCGGGTTTTGGTCTGAACCTCGAGTTTCGACCACGTGGGTCTGGGGGTGTTTTTGACCATTTTGGGAAAAACTTGTAACATTTATTTTTCATGCCTGGGGAGTGATTCATTTAGTAATTATTAATGTGATTAAGTAACTTATGACTAGATTCGAGCGGATTGGTGGTGGAATCAAGAGGTAAAGCTATACTAGAAATGTGAGTTGAGTTTGGAGCATTCAAGGTAAGTGTTTGTTCTAACTTTGGCTTGAGGGAATAAGATTAGGATGTTATTTGCTACTTGCTAATGTGGAGTACGGTGTATAGGTATGGTGACGGTTATCTATGCACCGGAGTCTAGCATGACCGTGAGTCTTAATTGCTTTTAATTGAATAACGTGACACAATCTCCTTGTTTATTTGATGAGTTTCATATAATGTGGACGGTTGAGGTAAAATTGTGATTGGTGTACTTTTGGAGCGTTAGCTCGAACATGAATGTGTTAGTTGAGGAAGAAGGGATTTAAAAAGAGAATGTGTTGTGATTACTCCCTTGCCGAGATGTGTAGACCGATATATATACTCTCCCTTGTCAGGATATTTTTGGGCTGTTAGTTTTACCCTTGCCGGGTTAGAGTGATATGTTGTTGATTTCCCCTAATGGGACTCTCCTTACAAAATCATATGTTTCGAATTATATTATGAGATCGGGTGGTACGCCGTCCACTTTTATATGATATTTATGGGATCGTGTGGCACGCCGTCCACTTATATATGATATTATGGGATCGTGTGGCACACCGTCCACTTTTATATGATATTATGGGATCGTGTGGCACGCCGTCCACTTATATATGATATTATGGGATCGTGTGGCACGCCGTCTACTTATATATGATATTATGGGATCGTGTGGCACGCCGTCCACTTATATATGATATTATGGGATCGTGTGGCACGCCGTCCACTTATATATATATATATATATCATGGGAACCGGAGTCTCTTCTGTTTATTTCTGATATTTCATTTTTATCTGTTACTCCCCGATAGCATGTCCCCTCCTAGCTTTACTTTGTATTATCTTGTTATTGTTTTCTTGCACTTGTATATATATCTGTACAGGTTAATTGTGGTAGGTCCTGTCTAGCCTCGTCACTACTTCGTCGGGGTTAGGCCAGGCACTCACCAGCACATGGGGTCGGTTGTGCTGATGCTACACTCTGTGCATTTTTGTGCACGGATCAGGGAGCAGCTTATGGACCACAGCAGTAGGACTTCTGGGAGCTATCTTCAGTCCAGGGACTCTCGAGGTATCCTAGCTGGCGTTCGCAGGCCGAAGTCCCTTTCCATGTTTTTCGTTTGTTCATCCTGTATCAGACAAATATGATGTATTTCCTTTCAGACATTGTTTGTAGTATTCTGTAGTAGTCCGTGAGCTAGTGACACCAGACCTTGGGCAGTGATGTGTACTAAACTTCCGCACTTTTGGTTTTCAGTTGCTTTAGATTTAAAGTCTTCTGCTTAAATTTTGTCTCGTTTATTATATTGTTTGAAAGAAAGTAGGAAATGTATTTTAAATATTTGGCATGCCTATCTTCGATAGTAGGCTCCATCACGACACCCGATGGTGGGAAATCTGGATCGTGACATTATTGTTAATTTATATACATGCATATGAGTAGGTTATAAGTCGATGAATCAATTTACAAGTGTATCAATATCTAAAAGAACCCGTCCCTGTGTTCCGAGCGCTTCATGTTCTTATATATATATATATATATATATATATATATATATATATATATATATATATATACACTATATACTATATTATACTATATATATCGAATATACCTTGATATATAATACACTTAGTATATATACTATACTATACTATACTATACTATGCACTAAGTATTAGTGCATTAGCTAATATTATATCGAATATAGCTTTTATATATATATGCATATGAGTAGGTTATAAGTCAATGAATCAATTTACAAGTGTATCAATACCTAAAAGAACCCGTCCCTGTGTTACGAGCGCTTCATATTCTTATATATATATATATATATATATACACATACATACATACATATATTAATTGATATAAGTCGAGACATTTTAATTTATTGTTAATATATATATATATATTAATATATATATAGGTTATAAGTCGATGAATCAAATTACAAGTGTATCAATACCTAAAAGAACCTGTCCCTGTGTTCCGAGCGTTTCATGTTCTTATATATATATATATTTATATATAGACACACACGCACGCTTCGTAGTACTGCTTAACTGCATATATAGCATGTTAGAGTATATTTTAGTCTATTCATCCTTTGTATTACAAAAGTGTTAGCGGGTTACATTTATATTATTTAGATAGTAAATACAAAAGTGATTTTTAATTTTGACCATTGTTGACCTGAAAAGAGACCAACTTTGGTCGCTAAATATACATAAATTTAAATTAGCGACCAAAGTTGGTCGCTAAATTTAAATCAAATTTATTTATATTTTATATAATATTTAAAATAATAATATAATTGTTAAACGTTAGAACTCGATCCCAGATTAGCGACCAAAGTTGGTCTCTACTTTCGTAAGCGACCAACTTTGGTCGCTAAATTTGAATTATATATTTTTATATTTTATAATTTTTTTTAAATAAAAATATAATTATTAAAATTTTATAATTGGGTCACATTTTAGCGACCAAAGTTGGTCGCTATCTGCTTACCCCTTAATTAGCGACCAACTTTGGTCGTTAATTTAAGTTATATTTATTTATATTTTATAATTTTTTTAAAATAATATTATAATTATATAAGTGGGTCCCCCTGTAGCGACCAACGTTGGTCGCTAATCTCACTATACCTTTGACCAAGCAAGTCTGACCAGTCCGGTCAATATTTTGACAAAATTAGTGACCAACCTTGGTCGCTAATGTATATCAAATAATTATTTTATTATTTTCGCTAATTTAGCGACCAACTTTGATCGCTTTTCTTGACAGACCAACTTTGGTCGCTAAAGTTTGGTCGTTTTTTTCCGGAATTCTAGTAGTGTCTTCTTACGCACAACTTCTCCTTTTCGAACTTCATCGTCTGCTTCAACTACAAAGAACACCTTTTACCAAACCAAATATCCAAACCTTATACACTTATTGTTTAACGAAAACTATTCAAATATATTCTCAAGGAAAAATTGATTATAATTAATAAGTTACCTACAAATAAGTGCCAGCTGCAACCAAGACAATATGACTCCTCATGCAATAGTTAAGTCATAAAAAATATTAAATAAATCTGGCTTACTTCCATTAAGATCAAACGACTATTCAAGTAACTAGGAACCAGAAATAAAAATACTATGAAGGCTTCATTGAAGCGGTAAGCAGTGCTATGTGACATTATGATTGCTGCATAATCTATTAATATTATATTAAAAGGAGAATAATAAAGTATGAGGTTAAGCTAGTGATAAGTTAAAAAAAAAGCCACTTGACAATTTTAAGACAACATTAAAAATTTAAATTATAAATGAAAACATAATTAATGAAAGTAGTAGTTCGATAAGAATTATTTTTTAATTATGATACAAATCTCTATTAGTAGTATAATTTAGTTAACATTTTTTTGTATAATTATGGTAGGGACGAAATAAATTATGGTAGGGACGAATTTTTATTAATTGATCAAGCTTTGTAACTGACCTTATTTTGGTACAATATACATTACTGTAGGTATCTTTAATTAAAATTTAATGCATAATTCAGTTATGGAAGGTATTCTTTTTTGAGAAAGAATCAATTAAATTTTCGTTCTGTATCTTACACATTAATTTTAAGTTGAAATAGTAATTCTTTATTTAGTACAAACTTTGTATCTGACCTTATTTGGGTGTAATATACATTACTGTAGGTATCTTTAATTAAAAATTTTGTGTATAATTCAGTTATGGTAGGTATCTTTTTTTGAGAAAGAATTAATTAAATTTTTATTTTGTATCTTACACATTAATTTTAAGTTGGAATAATAATTTTTTATTTAGTACAAGCTTTGTATCTGATCTTATTTGTGAACAATATACATTACTATAGGCATCTTTAATTAAATTTTGTGTATATCAATTATGGTAGGAAAAATAATTATATATATATATATATATATATATATATATATATATATATATATATATATATAATATATATAAATGAGGATATATTAATGTTGACAATTCGGACAATAAATATTTTATACATAAATAAATATTTCTTAAAATAATAGTGAAAATATTGTTGCAACAATTAGAATTTTTACGATTAATATTTGAATTGAGTATTGCTAGGTTAAGTTTGAAAGTATAAGATGATTTTTGAAAATGTGGTCCAATGGAAGAAATAGAAGAATAAGATATATTTGAATTTGAGATGGGACTTTTTTTTTTAAAAATATGATAGTAAGAAAATTCATACTATTTAAGAATATGAGCAATAGAGTCCTTTATAAAAGGAGAAGTGTAATGTAAACTTCCTAGAAATCTCTGGAGCTGGGTTTTATCCGTAATTATATCAGGAAATTTAGAAGCAAATTCAATACATCTATTTATTGGAATAATCTTCCCCTTCTCAATGTTATGACCCCAAAATCTTATAGATGTTTGGAAAATCATCATTTTTGGTTTTGATATAACTAAACCATTTTGAATAATAATCTTTTAAATAAGTCTAAATGTTTGAAACGAGCTTCTAGATTTTTTGAAAATACTAGAATATCATCAATATAAACTATTATAAAATCCGTATAAGGAAGGAAAATATCGTTCATAATTTTTGAAATTCAGAGGGAGCATTTTTCAAACCAAAGGGCATAACATTCCATTCATATTGGCCCATTGGCACATTAAAAGCAGTTTTATATCTATCTGATTCAGATATTTGAATCTGTCAATAACCTGATTTTAAATCAAAATTTGAAAATATAATGGCATCATGAAGTCTATCCAGTAAATCCTTTTTATTGGGGATAAGATATCTAATCTATTTTAACACCTTATTAAGGGGTTTATAATTTTTTACTAACCTAGGAACTCCTCGTTCCTGCTCAGCGTGCTTATTTACATAAAAAGCAGTACAAGACCATTTAGATCTTGAGGGTTTAATTAAACCCTTTTGCTGTAAGGAATCAATTTTCTTTTTGCATAACTCTAAATACTCAGAGTTCATTTGACAAGGTCGAGCCTTGGTAGGGATAGTATCCTCGGAAAATTCTTCTTCATATGGAAGACTTATAATATGCATTTTCCTACTCCAAAATTAATTCGGATGGTCACCGCAAATAGAAGTAGAAAATTAGTTTTTGAGAAAATTCATTTTTTCAAAAATCCTGTCCAATTGTAATGGAACAAATTTCATTTTTCAAAAACTCAATTTGATTGACTTTTGAAGAAATATTATTAGAAATCATCTCATTTAAAAATCTTTGGACTGACTCAGTTATAAACTCAAAAGTGATACTCTTACCATTATAGGTACCAGTGAAACTTTTTGTATCCCAATATAAAAAGGGCATTAATTTGATGAAAAATGGGACACCAAGTATTACTTCTTGTTGAATGTCTTTTACCAAAACAAAACTCTCAGGAATGCATGTGTCTTGTTGGCAAATATAAGCTTTAGGTAATTTATATGAAATACTCATTGCACCACCACTAGCATTTTTTAAACGGTGAGTGGTTTTATGAAAATATCTGGAGGGTATAACTCCTTCTTTTACACAATTTAAATCTGCTCCACTATCAAATAGAACAACAAACTCTTTTTTGAAATTGTAATCAATTAAAAGAGTTATTTTTATTAAAAACTTTTGAGTGATAGAAATATTATAATTTTTCTAAAAATTCATCTTCAGAAAAATCCATTACTGCCAATAAAGTACTAGCAATATTTTCTTCTGAAGTACTAACAATATTATCTATTTCAGTAATCTTAATGCTGAGATCTGTATTAATTACTCCAGAATGGCCTCATAATCTGTAACACAAAGTCAGGAAGGGTATTATCAGATCATTTTTTATATATTATCTCAAAATCAAAAGAGGCTAATAAAGCTTGTCACCTTGCAAACATTCGCTTAGAAACATCATGTTTAAAATCTTTATTAAAGATAAACTTTGTCGTTTGACAGTTAGTCTTAATAAGAAATTTTTGATTATATAAATCAGTTTGAAATTTCATAACACATTTGACAATAGCAAGAATTGCTTTAGCTACAGTCGCATAATTTTTCTGGGAATTGTTCCATTTACTAGAATAAAACTGAACAAGATATTCTTGTTTATCTATTGAGAATAAAAAATGATACTTATATAATGGATCAATCTACAAACAAACAAAACTAAAAAGTAGAATTGGCCGATATAATAATTATAGGTGTGGCCGACAAGATAAAAAGATAAAGTCTATAATTACAAAACGGATAGATTGCTTTATAAAAGCAGATTCCCTTCAATAATGGAGGGACCCTTTACTTTATTAAAGTTATTTTTATTACCCCAATAATTCATTGTATGGGGACTTCTTATTCTTCATGCCTTATATTTCCCTTTGTCGTTTATCTTTACAGAAGATTCTTCTGTGATTTCCTTCAATTTTGCAAGAAAATCTTCAATTTCTTCCATGTTTACTTTTGTATCAGAAGTACTTTGTGCTTCTCTTGCTACACATACTTCTTCATCTGAAGTAGTTGCTAGTGAGTTCATAGATATATCATCCCATATTCTTGCTTCAAATTTTTTTGCAAGATCCTTCTTTATTTCCTCGAAGTATGAAGCGAGGATTTCTTTTTTTGTATATGGCTCCCTTCTTCATTTGGAGCTTTTTGGTAACCTGTTGGAAAGGGTTGATTTCTCCTTCATTGATATCTGTCCTTTCTTGTTTGACATACTCATCAATTTTGTCTTTAATTTGTTGAATTAATTCTTCACCAAATAATTTTAGTTTCTCTCTCCACTTGTAAAGAACTTTTCTGTAATAATTCCTATTTTAAAATAAAATCAAAAAAGGTTGCTTGCCCACAACTAAAGGTCTCTGGTCTGGTAATGTTCTTCTCCTTCCCTCTTTTATTGTTGCAAGTACTATTAGCCTAAATGATAGGCTAAAAAGGTAAGTGTTAAACTTGATTTTCGAAGGTTATTTACGATACATGCTTGGTAGTTAGGAGTTTGCAGTGTCAACCCGATGGGGTTTTGGGTTAAGAACTATATAGACCAGGTAATTGCCAATCTCGACAGTAGACCTTGGTTAGGCCAACCTAACCGGTTGTCACGACCCGGATTTCCCACCATCGGGTGTCGTGATGGCGCCTACTATCGGAGCTACGCAAGCCAAATATTTAAAACACCTTTCCTGCTTTCTTTCAACCAATATAATAACGAGACAAAATTTAAGCGGAAGACTTTAAATCTAAAGCAACTGAAAACCCAAAAGTGTGGGAGTTAATACACATCACTACCCAAGGTCTGATGTCACTAGCTCACCTACTACAGAATACTACAAACAATGTCTGAAAGGAAATACATCATGTTTACCTGATACAAGATGAACAAACGAAAAACATGGAAAGGGATTTCGACCTGCGAACGCCAGCTAGGCTACCTCGAGAGTCCCTGGACTGAAGATAGCTCCTAGAAGTCCTACTGCTGTGGCCCGTAAGCTGTTCCCTGATCTGTGCACAAAAATTCACAGAGTGTAGCATCAGCACTGTCACGACACTGATTTCCCACCATCGGGTGTCGTGATGGCGCCTACTATCGGAGCTAGGCAAGCCAAATATTTAAAACACCTTTCTTGCTTTCTTTCAAACAATATAATAAATGAGACAAAATCTTAGCGGAAGACTTTAAATCTAAAGCAACTGAAAACCAAAAGTGCGGAAGTTTGAACCAAAATGCTACCCAGAGTCTGGTGTCACTAGCTTATGGACTACTACAGAATACTACAATCAATGTCTGAAGGGAAAATACATCATGTTTGTCTGATACAAGATAAACAAACCAAAAAAAACATGGAAAGGGACTTCGGCCTGCGAACGCCAGCTAGGCTACCTCGAGAGTCCCTAGACTGAAGATAGCTCCCAGAAGTCCTACTGCTGTCCGTAAGCTGCTCCCTGATCTGTGCACCAAAAATGCACAGAGTGTAGCATCAACACAACCGACCCCATGTGCTGGTAAGTGCCTGGCCTAACCCCGACGAAGTAGTGACGAGGCTAGACAGTACCTACCACAATTAACCTGTACAAATGTATATACAACAAGTGCAAGAAAACAATAACTAGATAATACAAAGTAAAACCGGGAGGGGACATGCTATCGGGGAGTAACAGATAAAAATGAAATATCGGAAATAAACAGAAGTGGACGGCGTGCCACACGATCCCATAATATCATATATAAGTGGACGGCGTGCCACACGATCCCATAATATCATATATAAGTGGACGGCGTGCCACACAATCCCATAATATCATATATAAGTGGACGGCGTGCCACACGATCCCATAATATCATATATAAGTGGACGGGCGTGCCACACGATCCCATAATATCATATATAAGTGGACGGCGTGCCACACGATCCCATAATATCATATATAAGTGGACGGCATGCCACACGATCCCATAATATCATATATAAGTGGACGGTGTGCCACACGATCCCATAATATCATATATAAGTGGACGGCGTGCCACACGATCCCATAATATCATATATAAGTGGACGACGTGCCACACGATCCCATAATATCATATATAAGTGGACGGCGTGCCACACGATCCCATAATATAGTTCATAATATCTGACTTCATATAGTAGACCCCTTCAGGGGAGAATAACAACTCAATACCTTTAACCCGGCAAGGGTACAGCTAACAGCCCAAAATATCCCGACAAGGGAGAATATATATATCAGTCTACACATCCCGGCAAGGGAGTATTCACAACACATTCTCCTTTTAAATCATTCTTCCTCAACCGTTCACATTATATGAAACTTATCAAATAAACAAGGAGCTTGTGTCACATTATTCGAATTAAAAGCAATCAAGACTCACGGTCATGCTAGACTCCGGTGCATAGATAACCGTCACCATGCCTATACACCGTACTCCACATTAGCAAGTAGCAAATATCATCCTAATCCTATTCCCTCAAGCCAAAGTTAGAACAAACACTTACCTCGAATGCTCCAAACTCAACTCACGCTTCTAGTATAGCTTTACCTCTTGATTCCACCACCAATCCGCTCGAATCTAGTCATAAGTTACTTAATCACATTAATAATTACTAAATGAATCATCTCCAATGCATGAAAATAGATTTTTTAACAGGTTTTTCCCAAAAAGGTCAAAAATACCCCCGGACCCACGTGGTCAAAACTCGAGGTTCAGACCAAAACCCGGTTACCCATTCCCCCATGAATCCCAATATATGATTTGTTTTTTAAATCAGACCCCAAATTGAGGTCTAACTTCTCAATTTGTAGAAAAACCCAATTTTCCCCATGAAAATCTTTGATTTGAAGTTGAAATTATGTTACAAGATGTTAAGGAATAAAGAAATTAAGTTAGAAATCACTTACCAATCGTTTTGGAGAAAAAACGTTGTTTGGAAAATCGCCTCTTAGGTTTTGGGTTTTTGAAAAGTGAAAAATGACTGAGATTTTCCGAACTTGTATACCTTTCTGAGGACCTGGCGCGGACCGCACAAAAATGTGTTGCGGCCGCGCCGAGTGGGAGAAAAATTGGGGCTTCTCTGAACCCTTCCAGCGCGGACCGCACTGTTTTGGTGCGCGGCCGCGCTGGTTGACCTGAAACCCTAGCCCTCAGACTCAGCCACGCGAACCGCACAGAAAGGCATCGCGGCCGCGCGGCTCTAGCGCGGACCGCGCGGAAATGACCGCTGCCGCGCTGGTGTCTGCAATACTTGAACTTGCATTTTCTTAAGTTCAAGACCTCCCGGGCCCCATTCAAAACTCACCCGAGCCCTCGGGGCTCCAAACCAAACATGCACACAACCTTAAAAACATCTTACGGACTTACTCGTGCGATCAAATCGCCAAAATAACATCATATACATAGGATCAAGCCTCAAACACATGATTTTCTTTCTTCAACTTTCATAACTCAAATTCTCCATATTTAGTATGAAACACGTCATATGACGTCCGTTTTTGGCCAAACTTTACAGATAGTGCTTAACACATATTTAAGACTTGTACCGGGCATCGGAACCAAAATACGAGCCCGATACCTATATTTTCTAACCCCTTTTTCTTTTCAAATTTTCATATCAAATTTCAGAAAAATAATTTCTTTCAAAAATTCATTTCTCGGGCTTGGGACCTCAGAATTTGATTCCGGGCACACGCCCAAGTCCCATATTTTTCTACGGACCCTCCGGGACCATCGAATCATAGGTCCGGGTCCGTTTACCCAACATGATGACCGAAGTCAACATTATGCATATTAATACCAAAATCCATCAAATGTTTCACATAATTCACATATTCTAACATAAAAACTTTCCGGCTACGCGCCCGAACTGGGCACGCCAATCGAGGCAACTAAAAGTGAGGTTTTCAAGGCCTCGAAAGCGTGGATCAAGGAAGAACTACGGTGATGACCCTTCGGGTCGTCACAAGCACAACCGGCCCCATGTGCTGGTAAGTGCCTGGCCTAACGCCGGCGAAGTAGTGACGAGGCTAGACAGGACCTACCACAATTAACCTGTACAGATATATATACAAGTGAAAGAAAACTATAATAAGATAATACAAAGTAAAGCTAGGAGGGGACATGTTATTGGGGAGTAACAGATAAAAATGAAATATCGGAATATAAACAGAAGAAACTCCGGTTCCCATGATATATATGTTCATATATAAGTGAAGGCGTGACACACGATCCCATAATATCATTCGAAACATCTGATTTTGTAAGGAGAGTCCCATTCGGGGAAATCAACAACATGTCACTCTAACCCGGCAAGGGTACAACTAACAACCCAAAATATCCCGACAAGGGAGAGTATATATATCGGTCTACACATCCCGGCAAGGGAGTAATCACAACACATACTCTTTTTTTAAATCACTTCTTCCTCAACTAACACATTCATGTTCGAGCTAACGCTCCAAAAGTAAACCAATCACAATTTTACCTCAACCGTTCACATTATATGAAACTCATCAAATAACCAAGGGGATTGTGTCACGTTATTCAAATTAAAAGCAATTAAGACTCACGGTCATGCTAGACTCCGGTGCATAGATAACCGTCACCATGCCTATACACCGTACTCCACATTAGCAAGTAGCAAATAACATCCTAATCTTATTCCCTCAAGCCAAAGTTAGAACAAACACTTACCTCGAATGCTCCAAACTCAACTCACGCTTCTAGAATAGTTTTACCTCTTGATTCCACCACCAATATGCTCGAATCTAGTCATAAGTTACTTAATCACATTAATAATTACTAAATGAATCACTCCACATGCATGAAAATAAATTTTACAAGGTTTTTCCCAAAATGGTCAAAAAATACCTCCGGACCCACGCGGTCGAAACTCGAGGTTCGGACCAAAATCCGATTACTCATTCTCCCACAAATCCAAATATATGATTTGTTTTGAAATCAGACCTCAAGTTGAGGTCCAACTTCTCAATTTGTAGAAAACCTAGGTTCTACCCAAAACACCCAATTTCTCCCATGAAAATATTTGATTTGAATTTGAAATCATGTTAAAAGGTGTCAAGGAATAAAGAAATTAGAAATCACTTACCAATCGTTTTGGAGAAGAAAAGTTGTTTGGAAAATTGCCTCTTAGGTTTTGGGATTTTGAAAAGTGGAAAAATGACTGAAAATCCCGAATATATATATTTTTGTTGGGGGCTGGCATGGACCGCGCAGAAATGCACCGCGACCGCGTGACTGCCAGCGCGGACCGCGCGGAAATGTACCACGGCCGCACCGAGGGAGGGAAGAAGTGGGCTCTTTGAACCCACCCAGCGCGGACCGCACTGATTTGGTGCGCGGCCGCACTAGTCGACCTGGCTACCGACCCTCTGAACCCCCACCACGCGGATCGCATAGAAAAGCACCGCAGCCGCGCTGGGCCTGCAACACTTGAACCTGCATTTTTTTAAGTCTAAGACCTCCTGAGCCCTCGGGGCTCCAAACCAAACATACATATGATCTTAAAAACATCTTACGGTCTCATTTGTGCGATCAAATCGCCAAAATAACATCATATACATAGAATCAAACCTCAGCACACATGATTTTATTTCAACTTTCATAAAACTCAAATTCCCCATTTTAAGTCCGAAACACGTCATAGAATCATACCACAGTTTTTCTGATCAATTTTCTTCTTCATTTTCCTTAATTAATTTCAGAAAACAATTTCACACAAAAATTCATTTCTCGGGCTTGGGACCTCGGAATTTACTTCCGGGCACACGCCCAAGTCCCATATTTTTCTACGGACCCTCCGGGACCGTCGAATCACAGGTCCGGGTCCGTTTACCCAAAATGTTGACCGAAGTCAATATTATGCATATTAATATCAAAATTCATCAAATTTTTCACAAAATTCACATATTCTAACATAAAAACTTTCCGGCTACGCGTCCGAACTATACACGCAAATCGAGGCAACTAAAAGCGAGGTTTTCAAGGCCTCAGAAGCGCGGAACAAGGAAGAACTACGGTGATGACCCCTTTGGGTCGTCACACCGGTGGGGCTCGTAAACCTGTTTAGGCAGGTGGCCGTTGAAGGGTTGTGAGGAGCCTTGTGGTTTAAGGTTTACTGTAGAGTTTAATAGCTGGTCAGGACTGGTGTTCTTGTAATTCATTTCCTGAGCCCCATTAGGAAACGATCATGTACCCCCTTGGTATCAGAGCCATGTTAGTAGAAAACCTTAGAAGCTAAGTTTAACACTATTTTCTTAATAAATATCATTAGGAAAAAGACTAATGTTAAAAACAGTAGAAAAGAAGAATATGAATTGCCTCAACAATTAGATCTACTTAATAAGTGGACTATACCATTAGTCAAGCCTAAGGTAATATACCAGTTAGGAACATTCGAAAGAATAGGTTTAAAACAAGTAGTTAAAACTACTGAAGAGACGATCATTGTAGATAGTGATCATGCTACGTTCAGATTATTATCTGAAAGTGATTTAGCCCTTTATAGGGATTCACATAGATTTATACACATAGGCTTAATTCAAGTCGCCTTTAAGCCACTTACTTTAAGAGGCTTACCTGAAAGCTTTATAGCAGCTCTCAGAGATGGCAGAAATCTGAACTGGATAAAGTCTCTTATAGGGACTGTGCAAACCAGTTTGGCTTATGGCCCTCTTTACTTTAATGCTTACCCCAGTTTGCAAATTTCTCTTAATGATGAAAATTATTTAAATGCTTTAATACTTAGCATTAAATTACATGGTTATGACTATTTGCCTGGTACAGAAGTTATATGTATGTGCTATAGGATTTATTATAAACCATTGTATACTTTGAATCCTATGTGCAAAATCATGGACTTAAAAAATGAAACTACTCTTATAGAAACCAGAAATAGAACAAACCTCAGATGACACTATTCAAATTAGGTTCAGTGAACCCGTACAAACTGATAATATCAGTCTATCATCTAGATTGACTAGATCAAATTCCTCATACATTTCTCCGATTGATTATGTGGTAGATTTTCCATCTAGAGCATCCACATCACAAATTAGAGAAAACAATAGAATAAATGATATTAGCTTCAGTAGTGATAATATAGTCAAGATTAATACAGATCTTGAACCAACTGCTTCCGAAATGGATTTTTCAAATGGTGTTAATATGGTTGAAAACCAAATAGATTTTAGTCCGGGCTCACCGGTGTGAGCACGTGATTTTTGTTTACGCGACAATCACTCCAAAAGAATTAAAAAAAAATAATAGAAAAATGGTCTTGCTGTACAATTTTGGATTTTTTTTACGCGGCACTTTGTTAATTGTTTGTGATTTTTGCCCATTTTTATTTTTATTGAAAAACAATACAAAAAAAAATGTGTCGTGTGTAGTTGAACCGTAATTGGTTTTTGAAAGGAAAATCGTAAAAAAAAATATGCGTATTTTATTCTATTTTTTTGTTTGTTGTCATTAAGTGATTTTATTTTAATTAAATGCCAATGTGAGTGATAATTGTTGTTTTGAGTATTAATTAATATTGGTATGATTTTATTTTTATTAGAAATTTTATTTTTAAGTTGTAAGAGGGAAAACATTAGATTTGGGCCATAATTTCAAGTGAAATCAGGCCCAAACTCATACAAATGACCCAGTCCAGCCAGGCCTTCTGCGAGATGCCCCAAACGACGCCGTATAGGCGTTATACTTTTGAGCCGTTGATTGATTCAGGGGAACAGCCAAGATCAGGCCAATCCTTTACCCAAACGACGTCGTATAAGGCCGTCTAATCTCAACCGTTCAAGCCGGGCTAATCTAACAGCCCTCGTCCAATCTCCTTTACCCGTTACCAGACCCGACCCAATGAAACCCGGCCTGATCCACCCCAGTATGAAAGCAAACGACACCGTTTCTTTTAATGGAAAGATCACAGCCGTTGATCAGTGGCAATCCAACGGCCAAGACACAATCATCCACCCCGTATAAAAGTCTCATATCACACCCTGCCCCCCTATCCAAACCCCCCCTGCCTTAGGTCATCCCTTCCACAGACCCAACCCCGGAACCCTAGAGCCGCCCCCCTTTCCCCTCACCAAAAACCTGGCGGCATGGACGCCGGTGACCCCCGCCTTAACACCATAGATGCACCTCACCATCCTGAACCCAAATCCACCAACCACTTAGCTCGAATACCCTCCCACCTTCTCGAATCTTCATTTGAAGATTCGAGTCGGAACCTGACTTACACCGATTGACCCCAGTTTCACACCAGACAGTCCCCGGACCTCCCTCGTGACCAAACCATGTTTTGTTTGGTCCGAATCTAACCAGGGAAACATGAATCCCAGATCTGCTTTTAGGAGCCCTAGGGTTCCTCGTGATTGGCCTGTGTCCGTTTGAGCCAAAGTATTTAGGGTCTAATGGACCTTAATCGAAGTGTTCTCAGTGAGAACACTTCGATTAAAGTCCGTTCGATCCCAAGAAGGGTCTATTCAAACACGAGCTGGTTTTTTTTGATTTTTTCAAGGGCTTTAAGGTAAGTTTTTTTTCTTTTCTTTGTCCAGTTCATGTATGTGTTAAAGGTCTGTCCGTATGGCCAAACGTCTGTTTTAGTTTGTTGTTTTTGAATTGTATCAACTTTTGTTTCCCACCCGAACCTCTGTATTCAATCAAATTTTCCTTCCCTTTACTGATCATGTATATGTGTTGAGTTGCACAACTAATTGAGTTCAAATTCGATTGATTAATTGATTCCCCAGTGCAATTTTTGTTTAGTCAGTACAATTCGAATCATGTGCTTAATACTGTTAAATGTCTGATCATGGTTTTAGATTGTACATGTTATAATTAGTATAGTCGATTCGATACGTGTCGTTGAATAGTTTCAGCTGTTTGAATAATAACAATTTGATCTGTTTCTGTTAAGCATTGTCTGAATCAATTAGGAATTGAGTTTAGCTACTTATAATTGATGTTTTGAATCAGAAATTTAAGGGTCTGGTCTGTAACTGCAGTCTGAATTGGGGGTCATGTGCATTTGTGCACAACATGTGCATAAAGGCCCTTTTGAGATGAGGAATAACGTGACAGCATGTGCTGTCAGGTTATATTCCTGCTGCCCATGTCTGCTTTTTAGTTTAATAAGGTGATTAAAAGGGGTTTGTCAGGGAATATCATGGGAGGATCTTATTTTAAGTAGTTGAGTGGAAAGAAAACAGATCACATGGGAGGGGTTCTGATTTGTCTAACAGGCTGTTAAAGGGATGATGCTAGGCTTATAAAACAGGAGAACTTCCATTAGAAAAAGGGGATTGATTTTTGAGACTGAATTTTGAAAAGAAAAACACAGACAGGTTTTCAGACTAAATTTTTTTTAGATCCTCTGGAGATTGATTCTTAGAAAGCATAGATACAGAGAGGGATATCACAAGATAGGCAGATACAGACACAGATACAAGAGAGAAAAGATATAGAAAAATCAGAAACTGTTTCTTCACATTGTTGTTTGGATTTCATTTGTTCTTCAACTTGTTCAAATCAATTCTTATTCTTCCCAGTTTAAACTGAGTTTACTGGTTGTGGGTTGCATTGGTTTATTTCCTGAAGTTGGTCTATCTGGGGTTTCTATTTCTACTGCATTGTTTGCTGCTGTCACTTAGCCATTCTTCCATCGGCCATAGTTGTATCTTGCACTGGGACTTGTTCTTGTTTGTTACATGCTGTTACTGCTGCTGTTTGGTATTGCTCCTATTGCTCTACTGACTTCTCTTCCTCTTTAATTGTAAGCACTCCCAGGTACACACTTCTGAAACCATGTCTGTTGCTTGAAGCTTTGAAGCAGAAATAAAAGAAATGAATGATGTTTACTTCACAATACTTATGTTCAAAACATGGCCATAGGTTGAATGGTAGTTGGCCTTCATTTTTTTTAATTTCGTTCCAACTGCAATTGCTCTGTATGAATTAATATGCATTCTGATTAAGATGAACTATTAGATCGCATTGTTTGTTAGATCAGACTTATTTTAATATATATAACCATTGGGTCTTGATTTAGTTATGACAGTATAACATAGAATCATGGTAAGCATCTGTATGTATTTTGTCTAGACCTTTGAACTGTCAAATCTGTTGTATTTGGTTCCGTTTGACTTCAGGATAAATGTATCCCAAACAAATTCTCATGTGGTTACGTTAACAGGTTGGCCATGTACGCCAACCCTCTTGTAAGATTACTTGTTCCTATATAGGATCGATATGGGTTTCGATATAGATTCACTGTTTCGAAATAATGCGATGACTTTTGAGGAAAACTAATAGGCATTTTTGGTTCAATTAGTAGTAGTTTTCCTAATAAACAGCCGATTTCATTTATCAAGCCCAAATAAGCTAGTTTTAAAATTCAAACTTGAAGGTCGTTTAATGTAAATTTAGTATATGTTATTAGTTTGCTTGCAATCTCCCTTAGCCAATTAACAAGCGTATTCACTCCTTGAAGACAAGGCATGAGGTAATTCTCACCTCATAAACAACCAATCAGGTAATCAAACAAAATTCGGATTCGTCAAACATAGTAAAGATTTAGTATGTAGTTGCTTAAACAAGTAAGTTTGGTATCTTTCTCTTTTATTTTTTAGAGACAAATGTAATGGGAATGTAGTCACTTTAGGATATCCTTTTTAAAGGTAATGAGACGAGCCTCGTCAAATAAAGATACACATCGCGGGGCCCTCAACAATTAATCATAATAAACACATAAGTTTTGGGAGGGACTGTCTAGAAAAGTTCACTCCTTCCCCAAAGATAATAACGCGTTAGGCTCTTTAGGTGCGACTTAATTAAATTGCATTCTTAAATTCGGGTGCACATTGATGTGACCCAAATCAAAATCTCAACGGAGTCAAAATGTGTCGACAACCACGGATGCATTGATTGTGACGTGGTTCGAGATGCATTTTCGCGACGTTGCAATTCTATAAAAATAAATGACAATAATAAAAGCGGTTTAAACTTAATAAAAGCACGTAATTCATAACATGTATTTAAATCAGATATTTAGCCATTATAACAATTTAAGCGACCGTGCTAGAACCACGGGATTCGAGGGTGCCTAACACCTTCCCTCGGATCAACAGAATTCCTTACTTAGAATTTCTGGTTCGCAGACTTCATTTGGAAAAGTCGAAAAATTTCCTCGATTTTGGGATTCAAGATAAACCGGTGACTTGGACACCAAAATCCAAACCTTTCCCAAATGGCGACTCTGAATTAAATAAATAATCTCATTTCGAAAATTGTCACTTAAATTGGAAAAACTCCCTCGCGCATTTATACCCTTCGGGGCGGGGCGCGCAAAAAGGAGGTGTGACAGCTCTGGCGACTCCGCTGGGGACTATCGAACCCAGAATCTCTGGTTCAGGGTTCAAGAATTCAAGCTTAGAATAATTGTTATATTTGGCTTTATTATCTGATATTTATTACATGTGTTTGATATAACGTGCTGAATGTTGTCTTTTACCGCTTTGATATTATCTGAACTGTATATAAACTGTGCCGAAACCCTTCTCTCTTCACCTCCGGGGAGAAGCTCGCTGGTCGAGTCTCTCTATTCTGTTAGTGTCAATACCTGAAATAAGAAAGAGGACGGATAAGTTACGAAGCCGGACGACCTTTTTGTTCCCGGTAATTTGCCCCTCCTCGACTCGAGTTGTCCGCTCGGGTACACAGTCTAGAACATCTACCGAGGTTATAAACCTAGTATAACGAAACCTCATGCCGGATCCCTAGTAGGAACGCTTATCTGCATCATGTTACATTTGACATAGGGGACTCAACACAGGGGATGAGTCCGTCTAGGACAGGCAACCTAGAATGAAAAGACCATCCTGTTGCATCCCATTTGTTTTGCGCATCTATTTGCTTCAGATCTGCATGTCGACCGGTTTCCGAAAAATTTTCAAAAAAAAAGGAGAATAGCGGGGTAGGGAGATAATTACTTATTCTTTTGAGAAAAAAAAAACAATGTCCAAGTAATGTCAAAACCTCACCGGAATTTTCTTTTTTTTAAAAAAAAATATATATAAAAAAAAAATGAAAAAACCAAGTTTGTCTTTCAGTTTGACTATTCCTTTTAATCGCTTTCAAAATCCAAAACACATATAAATAAAATAAAAATCAAAAAAAAAAATTAATTTATTGTTTCATTTGTAGTACCTCTTTAAAAGATTTTCGAAACTTCAAAAAATGAAAAAAAAGGGAAGTTTAAAATGTATAAGTATTTCCTTGGTCTCTTTTCAAAAAATAAATAATAAAATAAAATAAAATAAAATAAAATAAAATAAAACATATAACAAAATTCCAGAAAAAAATAGTTATTCTTCTTTTCTTTAAAGGATTTTATTTTTGTTTCTCCTATTTTGATCCGACAGAACTACGCGGGTCTGATTCTCACCGGATGTGAGATACGTAGGCAAACCTCATCGGTTTCGGACCCAATTTTCAAAAATCCAAAAAAAATATATTTTTCTTTAGTTCTTTCTTTATAAATGTTTCTTTAGAAAATACAAAAAAAAAGAAATAAAAATAATATAGAAGTTTTCTTTAAACTCAAATAAAAAAATAAAATAAAAAATAAAATAGTCTCCTTCTTTCTGAAGTTTTTCATATGAAAAAATGAAATAAGAATTAAAAATCAGCAACAAAAATCCAAAAAATACTCTTTGCTTTTTAGTCTCTTTTTTGTAAAATGTCCATAAAAAAAATATTTGAAAAATTGAATTCCAAAATATTAGGATTTTTCTTTAGAAGTGCTTTTGTAAATAAATAAAACTCAGAATTCCACATCATTTTCTTAAAAGTCCCTCTTTCAAAATTTAAGAGGCAACATCATATACATTCTTTCTTCCGTAGAAAAGGTAAAACAAACAAAAAAAATCAACCAAACACATTTTCTTTTTGTTTAAAAAATAATAATAAAAAAACATTTCCAAAGTTCAAGTCAAAAGCAAATAAAATTTTAGAAGTCTTTCTTTAAAAAATAAAACAAAAATCAAAATAAACAAAATTTTCTTTCTTCTTTTAAAGCATTTCTTTCAAAAATTCCCCAAAAAAAAGGGTTAGTCTAGTTACTCCATTTTCGATGCGAGAACTACGCCGGTTTGATTCTCACAGGGTATGAGATACGTAGGCAACCCTCATCGGATCCAACCTCCCCTTTTTCAGAAATAGCCAAAATATCAGAATTTTAATTTATGAGTCAGGTGACGCCGTTTTATCAAAAATAGCCGAATGTTCCCGAAAGGGACGCCGGAAGGCTGACTTTGCACAAACAGCCATTTTCGGTCATTTTGAACTCTGACCAATTTGCCCGACAGCCTTGGAATCCTCGTCCCCGAGGCTCTGTGAGGCATGTTCCCAATGTCGGATCACCATTCTAAAAAAAATTAAATATATATATAAATAAAATAAAAATAAATCAAGTGATGTTGTTGTTGCAAAAAATGGCCAAATGTTCCCGAAAGGGACGACGGAAGGCTGACTTTGCATAAACGGCCACTTTTTAAAGTTTTGATCAATTGACCCTCACAGCCTTAAAATCTTCATCCCCGAAGTGCTGAAAGGCCGTGTTCGAAAATTGGATCTTTCTTTCTAAAATAATAGTCAGGTCATTTTTAGTCAAATCATTTTTGCTTAAATCACCCTAATAAATGTGCGGGATGAGCACAATGCTAAATGAACACTTGTTTCTTTATCTTTATACTTGTTAGTTTTGAACTACGTAATGATCTGATTCGCGCGGCGTCGTGATACGTAGGCAATCCTCATCGGATCCGGTCGTATTTTACCGCAAATATTGAAAACAGTAATAAAAAAAGAGAATAATTAGATAAATAAATAAAATAATAAAAATATATAAAAAAAATAAATAAATAAAAATAATAAATAAAAGGGGGAGCCTAAAAGAAGCCGGAATGACGCATGTCTTCGTTGCAGACATGTAGAAATTCATTTAACTGTATAGGTGCATCATGCCCCAACGTGAGATTGCCTATCTGTTATTTGTTTCGAACTAACCACTTGTCTGCTGATGAGTCTTCCAGGTTTTAGAAAGGTAGTTGGTTTGGGGGAAGTCTGGCCTTGCATTCATATTTCACGAGGTCAAAAGGGAGTGTTTAGTTACTCGCTATTAAGACAAAAGGGGGTATTCACACTTACTTCACAAGGTCGAAGGGGAATATAGCGATGTTTTCAGAAATTCCTTTGCCGACAATTCCCGTCCCTGATGAGAGTTCGATCTCGGCCGTCCCAACTTTCGAGTCAGCAACTGCTGAGGAAAACAGAATCCTGAGGCTCCGCATGATGGAGATGTTGGATGACTGGCATAATGGAAGGGAACCACCAAGTATTATCCCTGGATTCCCTGAGTTGTTCCACAGAACAAGTGGGATTTCAAACATTCCCATAAGCTACCCAGCTACCCCGTTCGGGTACCCGGCCATTTCAGCCCACTCCGCAGGATCACCCTCAGAGTCTTGCCCTTGGATGTCAACGACGGATGTCGCTACGAGCATTTTCACCGCACCGCCCTGTCCAATCATGGCACATCCCACTACACACAGGCCCAATTTTGACTCTTCCTCTTTCACCTTTCCAGCTCCCTCTTTCTCATTGGAACCAACTCGATTCACCACCAACACTCCCCCTCAACAACCTCAATGTGAGTTTGCACTGGAGCAGGACCAAAACCCCAAAATTGCTGAACGAGATGAGATGGCCAAAAGAATGAGGAGCCTTGAGCAAAATTTGAAAAATATGCAAGGTTTGAGCGGATAGAAAAGCGTCTCCTATGCCGATCTATGCATGTTCCCTCACGTGCATCTCCCTGTGGGTTTCAAAACTCCAAAGTTTGAGAAGTACGACGGGCACGGCGATCCCATCGCTCATCTCAAAAAATATTGCAACCAACTGCGGGGAGCCGGAGGCAAAGAGGAATTGCTAATGGCGTATTTCGGGGAAAGTCTGGTAGGAATAGCCTCAGAATGGTACATGGACCAGGACATGTCCCGATGGCATGTCTGGGATGATCTCGCTAGAGATTTTGTGAGACAATTCCAGTATAACATCGACATCACACCAGACCGAAATTCTCTGTCGAACTTGAAAAAGAAACCTTCAGAAAGCTTCAGAGAGTATGCTATTAAGTGGCGCGAGCAGGCGTCGAGGGTGAAGCCTCCCATGGATGAAGTTGAAATGGTCACTACCTTTCTCCAGGCTCAAGAGTCTGACTATTTCCAAAACATGATGTCAGCCATGGGAAAGTCGTTTGCAGAAGCAATTAAGATTGGAGAGATGGTGGATAATGGTCTGAAAACAGGTAGGATTTTGAGTCAAGCAGCCATAAGGGCGACCTCCCAAGCCGTCCAAAGCGGGTCCGGAGGAATGGCAAGAGGGAAGAAAAAGGAAGAAACAGCCATGGCAGCCTCAGAAGTAAGGGAATATCGTAATCCCAGGCCCCGTTTTCCGGAAAGAACCTCGCAACACTACTACCCCCACTCAAATGTGACATACGCTCCTCAGCCCTACATGGTCATGAGCACCCAGCCTTACGTCCAGCGGTCACAGCCAGCCAATCGGGGGCAAGCTCCACATCCTAGGAATCAGCCTTCTCACCAAAACCGCTACAATCCTCGACCTCCTCAGAATAATTTCCGTCCTAGGGAACCACCCAGGAGACCCAACTATACACCAATCAGTGAACCCTATTCCACCCTATTCCCTAAGCTTGTCCAGATGAATTTGTTGCAACCCATACCACCAAACGGGCAGAACCCGGGATCACCATCATATCAACGGGGTGTTAGATGTGCGTACCATTCAGGGGTAGAAGGGCACGACACCAACAACTGCTGGACATTGAAACAAGGTGTAGAGAATCTGTTAGACCAAGGGAAGATTGTGTTGAAAGACGAGGATATCCCGAATGTGACCAATAATCCGCTGCCCGCCCACAACAACGGGCCGATAATTGGGATGATTTGTGAAGACGAGGAGATTGATCCGGCGCTTAAAGCCATAATTGCTATTGCTAATACAGAAAGGGAGCCTAGGGCAACTCCGGAGCAAGAAAAAGGAATAATTGATGTATCCAAGCAGGCCTCTATGGTATGGGGGACGATCAAACCACCTCGGCCGAACGAGCCAGTGTTTGTTGGACGCATACCACAGAAGCCAAGATACAACAAAGAGGAAGGTGATGAGGTGTTCCCGCTCGAGGAGAGTGAGGAAATATGTGAGGCAACGAGGGAAAAGCTATGCGAAATACACATGGTCCAGCTAGGAGAGGGCACTAGAACCGCTGAAGTATCGTACATGGGACCAAGCACCAAGCTTCAAAACTAGAAGGCTACGCCATTCTTGATCAAACGGAAGTCCTAATGAACCTGTCTTCCCACTTTCTCTGCACCACGAGTTACCCCAGGGTGTGACTCAGATGTTTTTCTTTAGTTTCATATTTTTAATTTCCTGAATGTCAACCTTTTTCATCTTCCCCAAAATGCCAAGAAATGAAATCATGTTTCATTACTCACTTTCTTCTTCTATGTTTCCTTTTTGTGTTCTCTTCAATTCTGATAAATGCAGCTTTAAATAACATGACATGTTTGCGGACTTCATGCCAGGATCACGAGAACTCCGTCAGACTTCAAATAATGAGTCAAAATTTGAGATATAAAGAATTTGAAAAGTAGGAACAACTAAAGAAAATTGGTTCATGGTTTGGAAAATGTCCGTCACTAAAGCAGAGTTTGAGGGTAGTAAATGGGTTTAGACCCGTACAGAATGTTAACCTTAATGACTGCGGTTTGTCACGAGCAATTGTACCAACAAAGAAGGGTCCATACATCATTGAAAAACATTACCAAGAGGAGCATTTGTATCTGGGCGACGTCGAAAGAAATGACGTCAGCCTTGCTTGGAAAGCAGGTGCAGTGATATGTCTAAATCGCTCTGGCGATATTTTTGCACAGTTTGAGATGACGAAGGCTTTCATTCTCGCCACCCGAACACGATCGACCCTTTTGCAAACCCATTTGAGCCGATTACTCTCCTTTGATTACCCTCTTTGGAACCTGAAAATATTATTGAAAATAAAATGAAAAAAAGGAATTGAAATGAGAAGAAAAAATGAAAAAAAAAGAGAAGAAAATATATATACAAAAAAAAGGGGACAATGAAAATGAAAAAAGGAAGATCCTGCCAAAACAAAAATGAGCCCGAACTACGTTTGACTTGATTCCGAAAGGATACGTAGGAAACCTCTCCCTGGGGTTCAGTCACACCAAAACAAAAATCCAGGAATTCCCCCGAAAGTAAAACTGGGGCAGAAGTTAAAATGATTCGGCAATGATCCCGCCCAAAAGGTTCCAAAGTTGTAGTTCAATCCACATTCTTTTCACCCCAAGCCTTTGTCCAAGTCCTTCTGATCAATCAGCAAAGCGTTTCAAAATGGAAAGTTGGAATTATTTGGGTCTGATACAACAAAATGAGGAGAATAAAATGAGAGAGTCTTGTCGGTGAAAACCTTTGGGCACCGTGAGGCGACGCGAGAAGAGAAATCGAAAATGAAAGAGCTTGTTTAGTAAAAATTCGCAAAGAGTGCTAGCAGGCGACAGTAAGAAGAGAAATGAGAGAGGTCGACTAGCGAAAACCCGCAAAGGGCGTTGTCGGCCAAAAAGATGATTCTACCTCAGAAAGTCCTGGCAAGGTTCCCGGGTTTTGAAAAACATATATCTGTTTTGATTCATGAGGAAATGCAAGTTCTTGAAGGTCGGACATCCAGTCCAAAAGGCATGTCATGTCAGTTGAAGCCAGCATACACTCCAGATAAGTCCTTCTTCTCTCCCCGAAAGGGACGCTTCTCTTTAAACTCATATGCTTTCCTTTACATAGTTTTCTTTGAGTTCCTTTTGATCTAACTCTTAATTCCGTAACAATTACAAAGAAAGGTGGCAGGACCGGTTTTTTTTACAGGGCCCCATTTGGCAAAAGTCAAATAAAATGTACGGCCTCAGTGGCGCGTCAGTCCCATCCCGACTGGCCATGGTAGTTGATTTGCTTCCAAAGTAAAGACGTTTGAAAGAAAAGAAGAGCCTACGAAGGCAAAATAAAGTTGGAGAGGTTAAGTCCCACGCGATTAGCCACTACGGTTTAGGTTTGAGGATCAAAATCCCTGACACAAAACCGACAAATCCCCATAGGGTATCCCTTTGTTACAAATCCCCACAGAGTCTCCCCTTGTACAATTCCCCAAAGAGGTCCGCCCCAGCACATCCCCAGCAAGTCTGGTTTAATCAAAAAAAAAAATCCTCACAGAGTTTGCATTGGACAAATACCCACGGAGATTCCCTTGTACAAATCCCCACAGAGTCTCCCTAATAAAATCCCCACCGAAAATCCCCAAGCAGAACGGGACGGAAAAACCAAAGCCTTACAAGGCAAATCATCACAAAATCTGGAAATGCAAGTCTGAGTAGTCCAAAGGGTTTCGCATGTGAATCCAATCAATGGTAGAGTTTCTCAACAAGAATTAGGCCAAGACAAAGCAATTGGAACAGTCAAGGTCCCCAAACCAACCGCCGTTTTCAAACTGACAATTTTTCTTTGTTTAGGAAAATTGAGACAGGTGCGACCCAAAGCAGCCGTGCAAGAAGCAGGTGTAGCCCAAAAGAAATAAAACGTGCAAGCATTGAAACAACCTTGCAGCGGGAAAACGACCAAAGGTAAGTTTCCCATAATATTTTCGTGCATTTTGATAAATAAAAGGAAATAAAAAAAATAAAAAAAAGGGGGGTGAACCAAAGAAAAGAAAGAAGACAAGGAATAAAAATGAACACCCAAAAGAAAAACAAATCATGGTAGCGTAGGACCTCATTCCTCGACTATCCCGGTATAAACCACGGATCTCCCTGGCATAACCCAAGGAGCTTTATCTACCCAAATCCCCGGCATAACCCGAGGACTCTTTCCGGCATAACCCGATGACGTCCCCGGCATAATCCGAGGACTCTTGTCCCTTTCCGGCATAACCCGATGAACCTCCGGCATAACCCGATGATTTCCCCGATATAACTCGAAGACTCTTACCTTTTTCCGGCATGATCCGATGAATCTTCCGGCATAACCCGATGAATCTTCCGGCATAACCCGATGAATCCTCCGGCATAACCCGACGAATCTTTCCGGCATAACCCGATGAATCTTCCGGCATAACCCGATGAATATTTCCGGCATAACCCGATGAACCCCCCGGCATGTTCCGATGAATTTTCCGGCATGATCCGATGAACCTTTCGGCATAACCCGATGAATCTTCCGGCATAACCCGATGAACTTCCCGGCATGTTCCGATGAATTTTCCGGCATGATCCGATGAACCTTTAGGCATAACCCGATAAATCTTCCCGGCATGTTCCGATGAATTTTCCGGCATACCCCGATAAATCTTTCGGCATAACCCGATAAATCTTCCCGGCATGTTCCGATGAATTTTCCGGCATGATCCGATGAATCTTCCGGCATAACCCTATGAATCTTCCGGCATAACCCGATAAATCTTCCCGGCATGTTCCGATGAATTTTCCGGCATGATCCGATGAATCTTCCGGCATAACCCGATGAACCCTCCGGCATAACCCGACGAATCTTTCCGGTATAACCCGATGAATCTTCCGGCATAACCCGATGAATCTTTCGGCATAACCCGATAAATCTTCCCGGCATGTTCCGATGAATTTTCCGGCATGATCCGATGAATCTTCCGGCATAACCCGATGAACCCTCCGGCATAACCCGACGAATCTTTCCGGCATAACCCGACAAATTTGTCCGACGTAACCCGAATAGTGTCCAGCATAACCTGACAGCCTTCCCAATTTAGGGCTCTGATCCCTAAGTTGAACTTTCCCCCCCAGCTAGTCAGAATTAGGGCTCCAACCCTAAACTAAACTTTTCCCTTTAATCAGGATTAGGGTTTTAAACCCTAGACTGAACCTTCCCTTTAGTCAGCATTAGGGTTTTAAACCCTAAACTGAACTTTTCCTTTCAGTCAGCATTAGGGTTTTAAACCCTAAACTGAACTCTTTCCTTCAGTCAGCATTAGGGTTTTAAACCCTAAACTGAACTTTTTCCATTCAGTCAGCATTAGGGTTTTAAACCCTAAACTGAACTTTTTCCTTTAGTCAGCATTAGGGTTTTAAACCCTAAACTGAACTTTTTCCTTTAGTCAGCATTAGGGTTTTAAACCCTAAACTGAACTCTTTCCTTCAGTCAGCATTAGGGTTTTAAACCCTAAACTAAACTTTTTCCTTTAGTCAGCATTAGGGTTTTAAACCCTAAACTGAACTTTTCCTTTAGTCAGCATTAGGGTTTTAAACCCTAAACTGAACTTTTTCCTTTAGTCAGCATTAGGGTTTTAAACCCTAAACTGAACTTTTCCTTTAGTCAGCATTAGGGTTTTAAACCCTAAACTGAACTTTTTCATTTAGTCAGCATTAGGGTTTTAAACCCTAAACTGAACTTTTCCTTTAGTCAGCATTAGGGTTTTAAACCCTAAACTGAACTTTTTCCTTCAGTCAGCATTAGGGTTTTAAACCCTAAACTGAACTTTTCCTTTAGTCAGCATTAGGGTTTTAAACCCTAAACTGAACTTTTCCATTTAGTCAGCATTAGGGTTTTAAACCCTAAACTGAACTCTTTCCTTTAGTCAGCATTAGGGTTTTAAACCCTAAACTGAACTTTTTCCTTTAGTCAGCATTAGGGTTTTAAACCCTAAACTGAACTTTTTCCTTTAGTCAGCATTAGGGTTTTAAACCCTAAACTGAACTCTTTCCTTCAGTCAGCATTAGGGTTTTAAACCCTAAACTGAACTCTTGTCCATTCAGTCAGCATTAGGGTTTTAAACCCTAAACTGAACTTTTTTCTTTAGTCAGCATTAGGGTTTTAAACCCTAAACTGAACTTTTTCCTTCAGTCAGCATTAGGGTTTTAAACCCTAAACTGAACTTTTTTCCATTCAGTCAGCATTAGGGTTTTAAACCCTAAACTGAACTTTTCCTTTAGTCAGCATTAGGTGAACTTTTTCCTCTTAGTCAGCATTAGGGTTTTAAACCCTAAACTGAACTTTCTCATTCAGTCAGCTCTAGGGTTTTTGAAGCCCTAAACTGAACTTTTGTCCACCTAGTCAGCATTAGGGCCCCAACCCTAAACTGAACTTTTCCCCAGCTAGTCGGCATTAGGGCTCCAACCCTGAACTGAACTATTTCCATCCCGACAGCCTTAGGGCTCCAACCTAAACTGAGCATTCATATCTTGGAAACTCACGAAGTCTCCAAGCAAAATCAGCTAAGACCCAAGATCAAGTTGCAAAAGAATCATAGATAGGAATCTTGTAACTAGCAGTTGACATGCATATAAATATTTAGTTCAGTTTCAATTTTTCTTTGGTTGTAATAAGGCGAGCAGTAAAGCAACAGTGACAACAGCGACAGCAGTAACAGCAAGCATTGCAATCCCATGGTAGTCCCAGCTGCCAAAATTTCCCGAACTACATTGACCTGATTCTTGCTTAGCCCAGGATATGTAGGAAGTCTTTGAAGCAAAGATTCGGTCAAATCTTTCAAAAAAGTGCTTCACACGGAGTTTTCCGATAGGCAAAAATCGCTCATATCCGCTCACTTTATCTTTGCACGAAAACTCTTCGTGTTTCCGAACAAAGAGGGGCAGCTGTGAGCACGTGATTTTTGTTTACGCGACATTCACTCCAAAAGAAATAAAAAAAAATAATAGCAAAATGGTCTTGTTGTACAATTTTGGATTTTTTTTTACGCGGCACTTTGTTAATTGTTTGTGATTTTTGCCAATTTTTATTTTTATTGAAAACAAATACAAAAAAAAATGTGTCGTGTGTAGTTGAACCGTAATTAGTTTTTGAAAGGAAAATCGTAAAAAAAAATATGCGTCTTTTATTCTATTTTTTTGTTTGTTGTCATTAAGTGATTTTATTTTAATTAAATGCCAATATGAGTGATAATTGTTGTTTTGAGTATTAATTAATATTGGTATGATTTTATTTTTATTAGAAATTTTATTTTTAAGTTGTAAGAGGGAAAACATTAGATTTGGGCCATAATTTCAAGTGAAATCACGCCCAAACTCATACAAATGACCCAGTCCAGCCAGGCCTTCTGCGAGATGCCCCAAACGACGCCGTATAGGCGTCATCCTTTTGAGCCGTTGATTGATTCAGGGGAACGACCCAAATCAGGCCAATCCTTTACCCAAATGACGCCGTATAAGGCCGTCTAATCTCAGCCGTTCAAGCCGGGCTGATCTAACAGCCCTCGTCCCATCTCCTTTACCCGTTACCAGACCCGACCCAATGAAACCCGGCTTGATCCACCCCAGTATGAAAGCAAACGACACCATTTCTTTTAATGGAAAGATCACAGCCGTTGATCAGTGGCAATCCAACGGCCAAGACACAATCATCCACCCCGTATAAAAGCCTCATATCACACCCTGCTCACATATCCAAACCCTCCTGCCTTAGTCATCCCTTCCACAGACCCAACCCCGGAACCCTAGAGCCGCCCCCTTTCCCCTCACCAAAAACCCGGCGGCATGGACGCCGGTGACCCCCTCCTTAACACCATAGATGCACCTCACCATCCTGAACCCAAATACACCAACCACTTAGCTCGAATCCCCTCCCACCTTCTCGAATCTTCATTTGAAGATTCGAGTCAGAACCTGACTTACACCGATTGACCCCAGTTTCACACCAGACAGTCCCCGGACCTCCCTCGTGACCAAACCATGTTTGGTTTGGTCCGAATCTAACCAGGGAAACATGAATCCCATATCTGCTTTTAGGAGCCCTAGGGTTCCTCGTGACTGGTTTGTGTCCGTTTGAGCCAAAGTATTTAGGGTCTAATGGACCTTAATCGAAGTGTTCTCAGTGAGAACACTTCGATTAAATTCCGTTCGATCCCAAGAAGGGTCTATTCAAACACGAGCTGGTTTTTTCTGATTTTTTCAAGGGCTTTAAGGTAAGTTTTTTTTCTTTTCTTTGTCCAGTTCATGTATGTGTTAAAGGTCTGTCCGTATGGCCAAACGTCTGTTTTAGTTTGTTGTTTTTGAATTGTATCAACTTTTGTTGCCCACCCGGACCTCTGTATTCAATCAAATTTTCCTTCCCTTTACTGATCATGTATATGTGTTGAGTTGCACAACTAATTGAGTTCAAATTCGATTGATTAATTGATTCCCCAGTGCAATTTTTGTTTAGTCAGTACAATTCGAATCATGTGCTTAATACTGTTAAATGTCTGATCATGGTTTTCGATTGTACATGTTATAATTAGTATAGTCGATTCGATACGTGTCGTCGAATAGTTTCAGCTGTTTGAATAATAACAATTTGATATGTTTCTGTTAAGCATTGTCTGAATCAATTAGGAATTGAGTTTAGCTACTTATAATTGATGTTTTGAATCAGAAATTTAAGGGTCTGGTCTGTAACTGCAGTCTGAATTGGGGGTCATGTGCATTTGTGCACAACATGTGCATAAAGGCCCTTTTGAGATGAGGAATAACTTGACAGCATGTGATGTCAGGTTATATTCCTGCTGCCCATGTCTGCTTTTTAGTTTAATAAGGTGATTAAAAGGGGTTTGTCAGGGAATATCATGGGAGGGTCTTATTTTAAGTAGTTGAGTGGAAAGAAAACAGATCACATGGGAGGGGTTCTGATTTGTCTAACAGGATGTTAAAGGGCTGATGCTAGGCTTATAAAACAGGAGAACTTCCATTAGAAAAAGGGGATTGATTTTTGAGACTGAATTTTGAAAAGAAAAACACAGACAGGTTTTCAGACTAAAAATTTTTTAGATCCTCTGGAGATTGATTCTTAGAAAGCATAGATACAGAGAGGGATATCACAGGATAGGCAGATACAGACACAGATACAAGAGAGAAAAGATATAGAAAAATCAGAAACTGTTTCTTCACATTGTTGTTTGGATTTCATTTGTTCTTCAACTTGTTCAAATCAATTCTTATTCTTCCCAGTTTAAACTGAGTTTACTGGTTGTGGGTTGCATTGGTTTATTTCCTGAAGTTGGTCTATCTGGGGTTTCTATTTCTACTGCATTGTTTGCTGCTGTTACTTAGCCATTCTTCCATCGGCCATAATTGTATCTTGCACTGGGACTTGTTCTTGTTTGTTACCTGCTGTTACTGCTGCTGTTTGGTATTGATCCTATTGCTCTACTGACTTCTCTTCCTCTTCACTTGTAAGCACTCCCAGGTACACACTTCTGAAACCATGTCTGTTGCTTGAAGCTTTGAAGCAGAAATAAAAGAAATGAATGATATTTACTTCACAATACTTATGTTCAAAACATGGCCATAGGTTGAATGGTAGTTGACCTTCATTTTTTTTTTAAGTTCGTTCCAACTGCAATTGCTCTGTATGAATTAATATGCATTCTGATTAAGATGAACTATTAGATAGCATTGTTTGTTAGATCAGACGTATTTTAATATATATAACCATTGGGTCTTGATTTAGTTATGACAGTATAACATAGAATCATGGTAAGCATCTGTATGTATTTTGTCTAGACCTTTGAACTGTCAAATCTGTTGTATTTGGTTCCGTTTGACTTCAGGATAAATGTATCCCAAACAAATTCTCATGTGGTTACGTTAACAGGTTGGCCATGTACGCCAACCCTCTTGTTAGATTACTTGTTCCTATATAGGATCGATATGGGTTTCGATATAGATTCACTGTTTCGAAATAATGCGATGACTTTTAAGGAAAACTAATAGGCATTTTTAGTTCAATTAGTAGTAGTTTTCCTAATAAACAGCCGATTTCATTTATCAAGCCCAAATAAGCTAGTTTTAAAATTCAAACTTGAAGGTCGTTTAATGTAAATTTAGTATATGTTATTAGTTTGCTTGCAATCTCCCTTAGCCAATTAACAAGTGTATTCACTCCTTGAAGACAAGGCATGAGGTAATTCTCACCTCATAAACAACCAATCAGGTAATCAAACAAAATTCGGATTCGTCAAACATAGTAAAGATTTAGTATGTAGTTGCTTAAACAAGTAAGTTTGGTATCTTTCTCTTTTATTTTTTAGAGACAAATGTAATGAGAATGTAGTCACTTTAGGATATCCTTTTTAAAGGTAATAAGACGAGCCTCGTCAAATAAAGATACACATCGCGGGGCCCTCAACAATTGATCATAATAAACACATAAGTTTTGGGATGGACTGTCTAGAAAAGTTCACTCCTTCCCCAAAGATAATAACGCGTTAGGCTCTTTAGGCGCGACTTAATTAAATTGCATTCTTAAATTCGGGTGCACATTGATGTGACCCAAATCCAAATCTCAACGGAGTCAAAATGTGTCGACAACAACGGGTGCATTGATTGTGATGTGGTTCGAGATGCATTTTCGCGACGTTGCAATTCTATAAAAACAAATGACAATAATAAAAGCGGTTTAAACTTAATAAAAGCACGTAAGTCATAACATGTATTTAAATCAGATATTTAGCCATTATAACAATTTAAGCGACCGTGCTAGAACCACGGGATTCGAGGGTGCCTAACACCTTCCCTCGGATCAACAGAATTCCTTACCTAGAATTTCTGGTTCGCAGACTTCATTTAGAAAAGTCGAAAAATTTCCTCGATTTTGGGATTCAAGATAAACCGGTGACTTGGGACACCAAAAGCCAAACCTTTCCCAAGTGGCGACTCTAAATTAAATAAATAATCCCATTTCGAATATTGTCACTTAAATTGGAAAAAACTCCCTCGCGCATTTATACCCTTCGAGGCGGGGCGCGCAAAAAGGAGGTGTGACAACCGGTAAGAAAAATGATTTTAGAAGAATTTTTAAAACACAGATGGGCTGTTTTCAGAAAATGTTTTCATGAAAATATGACTCCTGAATTGGTACAATTTTTTAGACATGACTTTTATACAAACATTAGTAAGAAAAATAAAATTATTGCTTTTGTTCCATGGTTTATGTCTAATCATGTTTATAACTATATTTCCGTGTTAGAAAGAGCTTATACGCTCACAAATGGAAATATTCTCAATTCTATTTTTCCACCCCAATAATCTTTTCATATAGGGGAAAAGGATAAAATTATTTACTGCACTGCTTTTTCAAAAATATTTGAGAATGATGTTGCTGCAATAACTGCAAAGAACTTGAATACTATGCTTACTCAGAACAATTATACTAACATGTATGTGAGTATTCTGGGTGAACAGGTCATTAAGATCCATGAGAAATTGGACAAGCTTATAGCTGAAGTCCAAAAAATCCAACAAAAGGATACTAAAGGTAAAGAGAAGATCGCTACTACTAGTATCCAACCACCTCTTGAGGTAAAAGACTTTAAATTAAAGAGTCTGGATGACATAAGTCTAGAAAATATTGAAGAACTTCTTATTAAGAAGTTAGGTGAATTTAGAGTTAGTCCTCTAAGTTTAGAGCATGCATCTACCAACAATCTGAGAGTAGATGACGAGATTAATAAAATCTCTGAAAAGTATACTCGGAAACCATACCAAAGAATGTTTTACTATCCAAGACCAACTCCTCAAGATGTCCTAATAGAGGAACAGGACAATGACCACTACCACCAAGGTTACAGTGTGTTAGATATCTATGAATGGAATATAGATGGTCTTGCTGAAAGATAAATCTATACGACAGTACATAGGATGTTGATGTATAGTACTATCTGTAAAGTTAATAAAAATACAGATAGAGCAATAACAGAAATGATTATTGCTGGATTTACTGGTCAACTAAAAGGCTGGTGGGATAATTATCTCACCCAAGATCAGCGCTTTCAAATAATGCATGCAACAAAGACTGAAGATGATAAGATTGTTCAAAACTCAGTCTATTCTTTAGTCATGAATATCATTGAACACTTTTCTGGAAGATGGTCTGATAATAGTGAGACCATTAGAACAATGCTCCAGAATTTGAGGTGTAAAACCCTCACATCTTTTAGATGATATAAAGATGTTTTCTTATTCAGAGTGATGGAATTACCAGAGAGTAATAGTACTCATTGGAAGTCTAAGTTCATATATGGACTCCCGCCCTTATTTGCTGAAAGGATTCGAAAAGTCCTTAGAGGCACAGGAATGAGTATTGATTATAATAATTACTCATATGGTAAACTATTAAGTGTATGCACTCAGGAAGGTTTAGCTTTGTGTAATGAGACCAAGCTAAACCAACAAATTAAGAAACATCGTCTCACTGAGAGATAACAACTAGGTGAATGTTGTGAACAATTCGCCATTGATATACCATCCAAAAGAAAGAAATCCCATAAAAAGGATTTCAAAAAGTAGAAGGGTTCGCCGGAGAAACGACATGAAAAACCCCAAAGAAGAAAGGCTTTTCATAAAGCCAGAAAGGGTTTTATAAAGTCTAAAACCCCCCAGACATGTTATAAATGTGGAAAAGTAGGCCATTATGCAAAAGATTGCAAGATCAAAGATAAGATCAAATAACTGGATTTAGATGATCATATCAAAGATTCTTTATGTAAGATTTTTTTGAATTCTTCTCCAAAAATATCTGATACTAATGAAGGATCTTCATCAACAAGTGAAGACCTAAGATTCATTAATGAAGAAATTTATACTTCATCTTCTGAAGAAGAGCAAGATTCCTGTAATAAAGGACAATGCTCAAATCATTGTTGTAATACTGACGATGAACTTTTTAATATCTACTCCCAATTTAGGGATTTAAAGATTAATGTTTTGTCTAATGACAATTTGATTGATTTACTAAGAGTTATTAAAGACCCTAAATTAAGGTCCCAACTAATAGATAAAATTCCTACGAATCCAGAGGTAGGAACAGAGGTGGATGAAATTCCATCTCAAAAAGGACCTTACACCATGTCTGAAATCAGAAAGATGGTGAAAAATAAGTCCCAGCCTGAAAGGCTTACTACTGTCCAAGATTTAAGTACTGAGATAAGTTATCTCAAGAAAGAAATCTCAGAATTAAAAGCTTCAAATGTAGCTTTAGATGAAAGAATTTTCAAATTCATCTGCCAAAGGCAGAGGGAATAATATTCTTGCCCAAATAGGAAGCCAAAAATTAATTGCTGCTAATATAGCAGGAGGTAATACGGATCATCCTTTATATATGGAATTTATGAATTTTATACAATCCAAGAAAGATGAGGGTACATCATCTAATGTACCAACCTATTCCTCAGTTATATCAGAGGATAACAATGAAAACCTTGAGGTTTATAACCGAAAGGATACAAAAGAGTTAATAATTCTTTTGGAACAATCCGACCTTAAATGGAAGGATAACCCATGGCAATAACCATATACTTTGATACAACGTCATACGCTACTCCTGCTTATAAATACAAGATGCACTATGAGATTATACTCTCAACGACGGGATCAGCTGAAATTCAATATTTTTATCCTGCCAATACCAAGAAACCTTATAGTTTTTCACAAATTATCATCAAAAAGGTTATACCTGCAGATGAATGGAGTACGAGTACCCTTAAGGATCGAGAATATACTCATCCTGATCAGAAAATCTCAGTTAAATTTAATTATTGGGACTATGTTGAAAGTTTTAATAAAACTTTCCTCTATGAGAATCCTAATAGGAAACACTCATGGTTCATTAAGCTATGTTCTAATATGAACAGTCAACAAATTCCAAATTGGTTCTTTAAATGGTGGAAGTCACATGGTCCATCATTAGAAATACTTCATCCTCTATTTAAGAGTTTATATACTCAATGGGTAGATATATCTCCCAAGATTATTTCATTACAAAAAGATAATATCTTTTACAATGGAATTGCCGCTATGTATTTTTTTCATAGAATTTTCTATCCCTTGGATTATGAAATGGGATGTAGAAGTTGGTTATACCAACGAAGGAGTTCCTTGCCTCCAAAGAATTGTTTATAACAAATTCTGGACAAAGTTAGTTCAAACAAACCAGCATGGAAAATTATTTGGTGAAGAATTAATTCAACAGATTAAAAACAAAATTGATGAGTATGTCAAACAAGAAAGGACAGATATCAATGAAGGAGAAATCAACCCTTTCCAACAGGTTACCAAAAAGCTCCAAATGAAGAAGGGAGCCATATCCAAAAAAGAAATCCTCGCTTCATACTTCGAGGAAATAAAGAAGGATCTTGCAAAAAAATTTGAAACAAGAATATGGGATGATATATCTATGAACTCATCAGCAACTACTTCAGATGAAGGAGTATGTGTAGCAGAAGAAGCACAAAGTACTTCTGATACAAAAGTAAACATGGAAGAAATTGAAGATTTTCTTGCAAAATTGAAGGAAATCACAGAAGAATCTTCTGTAAGGATAAACGACAAAGGGAAAGATAAGGCATGAAGAATAAGAAGGCCTCATACAATGAATTATTGGGGTAATAAAAACAACTTTAATAAAGTAAAGGGTCCCTCCATTATTGAAGGGAATCTGCTTTTATAAAGCAATCTGTCCGTTTGTAATTATAGACTTTATCTTTTTATGTCGGCCACACCTATAATTATTTTGTCGGCCAATTCTACTTTTTAGTTTTGTTTGTTTGTAGACTGATCCATTATATAAGGATCATTTTTCATTCTCAATAGATAAACAAGAATATCTTGTTCAGTTTTATTCTAGTAAATGGAACAATTCCCAGAAAAATTATGCGACTGTAGCTAAAGAAATTCTTGCTATGGTCAAATGTGTTATGAAATTTCAAACTGATTTATATAATCAAAAATTTCTTATTAAGACTGACTGTCAAGCGGCAAAGTTTATCTTTAATAAAGATTTTAAACATGATGTTTCTAAGCAAATGTTTGCAAGGTGGCAAGCTTTATTACCCCTTTTTGATTTTGAGATAATATATAAAAGGGGTCTGATAATACCCTTCTTGACTTTGTGTTACAGATTATGAGGCCATTCTGGAGTAATTAATACAGATCCCAGCATTAAGATTACTGAAATAGATAATGTTGCTAGTACTTCAGAAGAAAATACTGCTAGTACTTTATTGGCAGTAATGGATTTTCCTGAAGATGAATTTTTAGAAAAATTACAATATTTTTATCACTCAAAAGTTTTTAATAAAAATAACTCTTTTAATTGATTACAATTTCAAAAAAGAGTTTGTTGCTCTATTTGATAGTGGAGCAGATTTAAATTGTGTAAAAGAAGGAGTTATACCCTCCAGATATTTTCATAAAACCACTCACCGTTTAAAAAATGCTAGTGGTGGTGCAATGAGTATTTCATATAAATTACCTAAAGCTTATATTTGCCAACAAGACACATGCATTCCTGAGAGTTTTGTTTTGGTAAAAGACATTCAACAAGAAGTAATACTTGGTGTCCCATTATTCATCAAATTAATGCCCTTTTTATATTGGGATACAAAAAGTTTCACTGGTACCTATAATGGTAAGAGTAACACTTTTGAGTTTATAACTGAGTCAGTCCAAAGATTTTTAAATGAGATGATTTCTAATAATATTTCTTCAAAAGTCAATCAAATTGAGTTTTTGAAAAATGAAATTTGTTCCATTACAATTGGACAGGATTTAAAAAATCCTAAGTTAGCAGAAAAAATCAATTTTCTCAAAAACTAATTTTCTACTTCTATTTGCGGTGACCATCCGAATCAATTTTGGAGTAGGAAAATGCATATTATATGTCTTCCATATGAAGAAGACTTTTCCGAGGATAATATCCCTACCAAGGCTCGACCTTGTCAAATGAACTCTGAGTATTTAGAGTTATGCAAAAAGGAAATTGATTCCTTACAACAAAAGGGTTTAATTAGACCCTCAAGATCTAAATAGTCTTGTACTGCTTTTTATGTAAATAAGCACGCTGAGCAGAAATGAGGAGTTCCTAGATTAGTAATAAATTATAAACTCCTTAATAAGGTGTTAAAATGGATTAGATACCCTATCCCCAATAAAAAGGATTTACTAGATAGACTTCATGATGCCATTATATTTTCAAAATTTGATTTAAAATCAGGTTATTAGTAGATTCAGATATCTGAATCAGATAGATATAAAACTGCTTTTAATGTGTCAATGGGCCAATATGAATGGAATGTTATGCCCTTTGGTTTGAAAAATGCTCCCTCTGAATTTCAAAAATTATGAACGATATTTTCCTTCGTTATACGGATTTTATAATAGTTTATATTGATGATATTCTAGTATTTTCAAAAAATCTAGAAGCTCATTTCAAACATTTAGACTTATTTAAAAAGATTATTATTCAAAATGATTTAGTTATATCAAAACCAAAAATGATGATTTTCCAAACTTCTATAAGATTTTTGGGTCATAACATTGAGAATGGAGGATTATTCCAATAAATAGAAGTATTGAATTTGCTTCTAAATTCCCTGATATAATTACGGATAAAATCCAGCTCCAGAGATTTCTAGGAAGTTTAAATTACATTTCTCCTTTTATAAAGGACCTTGCTAAAGATACTGCTATTCTTTATGAAAGATTAAAGAAGAACCCTAAAGCTTGGACTGAGAGTCATACTGAAGCAGTTAAGAGAATTAAACAAAAGGTTAATAACCTTCCATGTCTAACTCTCGCCAATCCTACTTGGGTAAAAATTGTGGAAACTGATGCCTCTGATATTGGTTATGGAGGAACATTAAAACAATGTTCTCCAATAGATAAACAAAAACATCTTGTGCAGTTTTATTCTGGTAAATGGAACAATTCCCACAAAAATTATGCGATTGTAGCTAAAGAAATTCTTGTTATGGTCAAATGTGTTATGAAATTTCAAACTGATTTATATAATCAAAAAATTCTAATTAAGACTAACTGTCAAACGGCAAAGTTTATCTTTAATAAAAATTTTAAACATGATATTTCTAAGCAAATGTTTGCAAGGTGGCAAACTTTATTAGCCCATTTTGATTTTGAGACAATATATAAAAAAGGGTCTGATAATACCCTTCCTGACTATGTTTGCTTAAACGGTAAAACAAATAGGGGGCGGTTTGTGACGACCCGACCCGTCGTCTCATGAGTTACTGTCTCGTTCGTCCCATTTTCTGCTTCCTCATATTTCATTATCGGTATTGGGTGCATTAGAATTTATTTGGAGCGATTTTGATAAGAAATGAGACATTTAGTCTCTTTTAAGAAGGCCTAAGTTGGAAAAGTCAACCAGATGTTGACTTATGTGTTAGAGGGTTCGGATGTGAGTTTCGATGATTCGGTTAGCTTTTGGAGATGATTTGTGACTTAGGAGAGTGATCGGAAGTTGGTTTTGGAGGTATAGTGTAGAATTAGGCTTGAATTGGCGAAGTTAGTATCTTGGCGAATTCCGGTTGATAGGTGAGATTTTGATCCAAGGGTCGAAATGGAATTTCGAGAATTGTTGTAGCTCCGTTAAGTGATTTGGGATATGTGTGCAAAATTTTAGGTCATTCAGATGTGATTTGGTTGGGTTTTTGATCGAATGCGTGTTTTGGAAGTTTTAGAAGAACTTAGGCTCGAATTTGAGGTAATTTGATGGTTTTTGGTGTTGTTGAAGTGTTTTGATGATTGGAACGAGGTTGAAAAATGTTTTAGGATGCGTTGGTGCTTTTGGTTGAGGTCCCGGGGGCCTCGGGTGTGTTTCGGGTGAGTTTTGAGCGAGTACAGACATCCCGGAATTTAGAAAATGGATGGGGCAGTCATTGGTGCGCGGGGCGCGACACTTTTTGCGCTGGGCGCGGGGGCCTAGCGCGGGGGCGCGGTCAAGTGCGCGGTCCGCGCGAAATGAAGACCTGCTGGTTGTTGGTCCTACTTCAGAAGCTCATATCTTTTTATATACAAGGAATTTTGAGGTTATTCAAAAACGAAAGTTGTAGACCTTCGTGTCTAATTTCCAGAAAGTTAAAGATATCGCAATTTGGACATCTGTAGCGAATGTTATGGCCAAAATACTAAAGTCTGTCCCTGCAGAGCAAGGCCTGCGCGACCGCGGACGTTTCTGCGTGGACCCTGCTGGATTTGCGCAAACCGCGGTCATTTTTGTGCGGTCAGCGATTTCGGAATCCGAGGGGTACTCTATAAATACGAGGTTTGGGGTTTATTTGATATTTTGACCTAGAGAGCTCGGATTTTGGCGATTTTTCGAAGGTTTTTCAAGAAATTGGTCGGGGTAAGTGATTCTAACTCAGATTTGGTTAAAGTACATGAATCTATCACTGAATTCATCATTTAATTCGTGATTTGGGAAGAAAATTGTGGAACCTTTCAAAAATATAAAATGATGATTTGAAGGACCAAATGGTATCGGAATTGGATAATTTTGGTACGGTTAGAGTCGTGAGGGTATGAGGATTCTGAAAATGTAAATTTTACCCGATTCCGAGACGTGGGCCAGGGGCTCGGGTTTTGCTAATTTCGAGATTTTTGATATTTTTCAAATGTTTTCGCTTGGGCTTTGTTCCCTTAGCATATTGTGACGTATTAGTTCTGATTTTGGATAGATTCGACGCGCGTGGAGGCCAATTCAAGGGGCAAAGGCGTCGTGAGTTAGAGAATTAACCAGTTCGAGGTGAGTAATTGATGTAAATGATGTCCTGAGGGTTTGAAACCCCAAAATTTCACATCGTAACTCTATATTGAGGTGACTTGCACGCCGGATAACGGGCGTGGGGTAGAGCACCGTTGGGGATTGTGACTTGGTCCGTCCCGAGAGATATTTTACTACATTTTTGGTTGAGACGTATACTTTATTATTGTGAATTGGGCTTGTTGCCATGCTTGGGGCCTTGTGCCGACCTGTAGAACCCTTAGGGGATTTTTGAACGGTTTTCCTCACTTATTTTGTTAACGAATTTATATCCTCAGTCATGTTTCCAATTGTAGGCTTCTTGCCAATTATTTGAATCCTTCAGGGATTGACATCACTACTTTCGCATATTTTACATATCATTTGACCTCAGTCCAAGGTTTTAAATACTGTTTTGCAAACTCAGTCATCTTTCTAAGATTTGAAAACTTAAATGATATTTCTAAATGATATTTCGGGCTGAGAACTACTGTTTTACAAATGCCCAAGGGGCTTATGATGATTTCTGGACTGAGCATGGATCGGGCTGCGACCCGCAACAGTGTTATATTGATATTGAGTCTGAGAGCCTGGGTGATTATACTGAGATTGATATGAGGCCGAGGGCCTAGATTTGATGCCACGAGATGGCTTGATATTGCGCTTGGGCTGTAGGAGCCCTTTCGGAGTCTGTACACACCGCCAGTGAGCGCCGTCGACGATAAATAAAATGGATGGCTTGGGCTGCACGCCGCAGTGGGTACTAGAGAGTACCATCGTATGCATTGCATTGCACTCATGCATTTGTTTTTATCTGTTATACCTGTCTCAGTATTTGGTACTCTGATTTAATTGACTTGTTATTTCAGTATTTGTTGTTCTAAACTGCCAGTTATAGTTTCATTTGTATTTTTCCACGATTTCTTATTCTCAGCCTTTATTTATGTTTATTACTCACTGGGTTGGAGTACTCACATTACTACCTGCACCTTGCGTGCAGATCCAGGTACACTACAGGCTGAGTGAGGATTTGTTTAGCTGAGCAGCAGTATCCGGGAGTATTGAGGTAGCTGCATGTCATTCGCAGCCTTGATCTCTCCCCTCTATCTCTATCTTTTATTCCGTATTTTTCCTAGACAGACTTGTAATAGGTGGATATTCTGTATTAGAGGCTCATATTCATGACACCAGATTCTATTGGGCTATGGTGTGGAATTTTAGTTGAATTTTCGCAGGTTTTATTTTTAATTATACACTTGAGAGTGATGACTTAGTAAATTCTCTGTGATATTTATCTATAATCTGAATAAGAATTTGGGATAATGTTGTTGAATGGTCGGGCTTGCCTAGCAGTATGTTGGGCGCCATCATGACCGGGGTTGGGGTCGTGACAAGTTGGTATCAGAGCCTAGATTACTTGGTCTCGCGAGTCATGAGCCGGTTTAGTAGAGTCTCGCGGATCGGTACAGAGACGTCTGTATTTATCCTCGAGAGACTGCAGAACCTTTAGGAAAACTTCACATTCTTGAATTCTTATCGTGTGTCCTTGATTCATCTTGAAAAAAAACTTTTGAAATTCCTTCCACGTGTTCGTATGCGCGTATGAGCGCTTAGTATCATATGTGCCTCGATGGCTTGTGATTCCCCGATCGAGAGGCGAGGTGTTATCTCTATGAGTTTATGGTGGGCTAGTCTTGAAGTCCATCGTGATTCAAGATATAGCCCGAGTTATGGGCGTGTGAAGAATCTTTTCATGTCTCCTAGTTGGGAGTGAAGTAAATTTCATGTTACGGTATGAGTTTATACTCAGGAAGATTAAGTGATTGTGTAATGTGTATGGCAGTAGAAGGTATACAAAAAAATACTAACTAAAGGTAAAGCTAGTGGGTAATTGGATTATGAGGGGAATCTATTTGTCATACTAGTTAGATAAGTCTGGGAGCTGAGATCGCTTATGTAAATGTATTATGACGAAATCGTTGAGTCAAGGAGACCACCTTGAGGGTCGAAAACATTAAAGAAAGAATATGTTCTTACTCGGTTGAATAGCCCAATAATGGAGGATTGAAAGGTATTTTCTATGTGTTATGATTCAAATAGGTGCAATGCATGTCCATGTATCAATTTTGATAATATAATACATGTAATATTGAGATTAATGTTGTTGATATACATTGTGATGCTTTGTCAAGTTGTGGACGTGTTGTTAGGATGATTTTGGTGATTCTCTGGCAGGTGGATAGGCCCAATTATAAAGGAAACTCTGCCGAATTTTTTGAAAAATTTGGGACTTAGTAAAAAAAACAATTTGTCGCCTAAAGAGTGGGCTTAACTGTTGTGTGAGTGAATACAAAAATTGCAGAAGAGTTAAAATTTCCGATGATTCGTGTTTCCACAAGCTTATGAAGGAATGAGTTTAATCTCACCATGGTATTATGGCAGCAATAGAGTATATGTGTTGTGATCTATGGCTTCGAGTCAAGTTGGGGTGCTGGCTATTGGTTAGCGAATTGTACGGTTATGTACTATGTTAGTTCCGATTCGATGCATGCTGGTGAATCAGTTCTGGTTGTGGAAATTAGGCCGAGAATGGCACAAGTGAAGGAATTTTTTTGACAAGATGTTATGAGCTTGGATGAGCAGGAGATAAGTTTCGATGTTTACGGTAAGTTGGAATTGTCTTCAGCATCACCTAAGATCGGTGTTTTGTAAAAAAAGGGTTTTTGCATCCTGGTTAATGATTCTTGATCGCTCTTCAGCGTTAGTGCGACCGGTGGTTTGGAGGTACGCTCCAGATATTGTTGTGGTAGGTTGTGGGAGTGTGTCCCACGGGAAGATTATATAAGTGTGGCATGTGATCACTTGATTGATTAAAGATGTAAACCAAGTATGAAGTTTGTGATGGTGTCGTTAAATTAAAGATTCATGCCTGGAGGGCACTTGGCATATTGGGTTGTGAACTGGGGAGGATTACCCCGATTGTGATGGTTGTTCTTGTGTGTTATGAGAAAAATGGGAGTTATTATGGACCTTTGAAAGGTTATCAGACTAGTTCAGTGTGATCAGAATCGGCTTGAAGTCGGTGGATAGATTTAATGTGAATAATGGCTCTATATCAGGATTTGAACAAGACCTATGTATGTCATGCAGAGCATGGGATGTGTAATAATTTTTCTTCTAGATGGGATCAATGGAAGTTCTTGACTAGTTGAGTACGTAAACGTTCATGGTTCGGAAGGGAGGTGAAGTCCTCATGTTACCTTAGGATGATATGGTATATGCGATATATGTGAAGGATTGAGATTTGTGTGTGTAAGGTTATGGTTCAGTTCTGAATGGAAATTCATAACATTCTTAGGCAGTACGGGCAGCTTTAGGTGATTAGAGGGATGAGCTTCAGATGATTAGGGTGAATGATCTTCAGATGATTAAGGAAATTGTATTTCTAATCATAGTGATTTATAGAGGGTATATGTTTCAGGAAAAAAAGCCAATGTGATTAAGTTGATGGCACTTCAATAGTATTGCAGCACTTTAAGGTTGGATCAACTGCTGATATTCGAGTTGCTTGTATGGCACATGGAAATTTTAGAGTATTTATCGTGGAATGATTGGGTATCAAAGGTGTGCATGTATTCGCACGGTGGAAACTAGAATCAGGTATGATGATTTGTGTGCCATATGGAGTTGGAGACTGGGAGTTCTCATGTAAATGCTAGGTTGTGGTGGTGGATCGTGTGTATTCGACACCGTTTAGCGGCAATTGGGATTTGGAGGCTCGATTGGATCTTTGTTTGCTGGTATGTCAGATTTTGGATGTGATGTCGGAATTCAGACTGGTTGTCTTAGTGTTGAGTGATTTTGAACTATTGTGCTACGGGAAATACCGAAAATGCCACGGCTTGAGTGATGAAGTGCATTGGATTATGTTCTAGTAGAGTGGTTTATATTTCAAAGGACCAGCGGACGGTTGGGAAGGATTGCTTTCTTAATTGGGCATTCGTGATGGATGTCAGTGCAAAGGTTGCTATCATTAATTCAGTTCCGGTGTTGGGGGAATTTTCAGATGAGTTTCATATGGCTATGCATGTCACCGGGCGAGGTTGTTGATTTCGGTATTAATTTGGTGCCGGGCACCGGATCGTCTAGCTCCGATAGGAGTTGTAGTAGTAGAAGTCGAGCGGGATGAGTAATTAGGTATTGCTCTGGGGATAACATACCGGTTATGTTCTATCAGGTTTGTGTGGTGTGTGTTATTTGTTTCACCATGGGTGTAATGATTTGCTTTGGATCCAGACATCAATTGAGCATGGTTGTCGATTTCAAGCATAGTGACTTGAGGTGTTTCATGTGGAGTAGTATTTGGATAGGATCGTGCGTTGCAGCAAAGCTGTGTGGAAATATGACCTTGCGGGTCAAATTTGTGTGTCCTATTTCTATGATATGAGACAGGGTCTCAGCCTTGTGTTGTGGCAGTACTAGTGAGTTTGAGGTACAGCTCTCTCAGTTGAATCATTTTCATGAATTGAGTATGTTCGGACCGTTTCTTATTGGTGCGCGTATTATGAAAGTTGTGGCTTAGGCTTGTATTGAGGTGTCATATCACCAGAGTGGTGTGTTGGATTCGAGGTGATCATTGGGGTCATTGATGAATACAAACGGATTTGATTTCAGCATGTTTGATGGGTAAATATCGAGGTTCGGTTTTAAAAAAAATTGTTACTATAATTGCTAGAGGAGAAATGGCCTCATGAATGGTTGATCTGAGCAATGGTTATGATTTATTGCGTGTTTCAATTATCATTGGCAGTATATGAGAGTGTTGGAATGAGACATTGGCTAATAAGAGATTTCTACCGGCATTTGGTTATTGTGGGCAACTACTGTGAATGGAAGTTATTGCTGCATTTGTTTGAGTTATTGGTATATCATACAATTGCACCTAAGGTTGCAGGCATGGTTTATTACAGCTGGTTCAAACTAATTCTGAATGTAGGTGTGAGGTTCTGATCTTGTGTATGATTTCGAAAAGGTGAAATGTGGCTCTAGGATTTATGGGCTAGACTAGATTGTGTGATCTTAGTTACAATGCGTTATCGGACCCATGTGAGATAGGGTGACGTGGGATCATCCCTGGAGAAGTTAGTATTTTGGCGAATTCCGGTTGATAGGTGAGATTTTGATCCGAGGGTCGGAATGGAATTTCGAGAGTTGTTGTAGCTCCGTTAAGTGATTTGGGATATGTGTGCAAAATATTAGGTCATTCGGACGTGATTTGGTTGGGTTTTTTATCGAATGCCTGTTTTGGAAGTTTTAGAAGAACTTAGGCTCGAATTTTAGGTAATTTGATGGTTTTTGGTGTTGTTGAAGTGTTTTGATGATTGGAACGAGGTTGAAAAATGTTTTAGGATGCGTTGGTGCTTTTGGTTGAGGTCCCGGGGGCCTCGGGTGTGTTTCGGGTGAGTTTTGAGCGAGTACAGACATCCCGGAATTTAGAAAATGGATGGGGCAGTCATTGGTGCGCGGGGTGTGGCACTTTTTGCGCTGGGCGTGGTGGCCTAGCGCGGGGGCGCGGTCAAGTGTGCGGTCCGCGCGAAATGAAGACCTGCAGGTTACTGGTCCTACTTCGGAAGCTCATATCATTTGATATACAAGGAATTTTGAGGCGATTTAAAAACGAAAGTTGTAGCAATTCGTGTCTCGTTTCCAGAAAGGTAACGATATCGCAATTTGGACATATGTAACGAAAGTTATGGCCAAAATACGAAAGCATGTCCTTGCAAAGCAAGGCTTGCGTGGCCGCGGACGTTTCTGCGCGGACCCCGCTGGTTTTGCGCGGACCGCGGTTATTTTTGTGCGGTCAGCGGTGTCGGAATCCGAGGGGTACTCTATATATACGAGGTTTTGGGTTTTATTTGATATTTTGACCTAGAGAGCTCGGATTTTGGCAATTTTTTGAAGGTTTTTCAAGAAATTGGTCGGGGTAAGTGATTCTAACTCAGATTTGGTTAAAGTACATGAATCTACCCGATTCCGAGACGTGGGCCAGGGGGTCGGGTTTTGCTAATTTCGAGATTTTTGATATTGTTCGAATGTTTTCGCTTGGGCTTTGTTCCCTTAGCATATTGTGACGTATTCGTTCTGATTTTGAATAGATTCGACGCGCGTGGAGGCCAATTCAAGGGGCAAAGGCGTCGTGAGCTAGAGAATTAGCCAGTTCGAGGTGAGTAATTGATGTAAATGATGTCCTGAGGGTTTGAAACCCCAAAATTTCACATCGTAACGCTATATTGAGGTGACTTGCAAGCCGGATAACGGGCGTGGGGTAGAGCACCGTTGGGGATTGTGACTTGGTCCGTCCCGAGAGATATTTTACTACATTTTTGGTTGAGATGTATACTTTATTATTGTGAATTGGGCTTGTTGCCATGCTTGGGGCCTTGTGCCGACCTGTAGAATCCTTAGGGGATTTTTGACCGGTTTTCCTCACTTATTTTGTTAAAGAATTTATATCCTCAGTCATGTTTCTAATTGTAGGCTTCTTGCCAATTATTTGTATCCTTCAGGGATTGACATCACTGTTTTCGCATATTTTACATATCATTTGACCTCAGTCCAAGGTTGTAAATACTGTTTTGCAAACTCAGCCATCTTTCTAAGATTTGAAAACTTAAATGATATTTCTAAATGATATTTTGGGCTGAGAACTATATTGATATTGAGGCCGAGAGCCTGGTTGATTACATTGATATTGAGGCCGAGAGCCTGGTTGATTACATTGATATTGAGGCTGAGAGCCTGGGTGATTATACTGAGATTGATATGAGGCCGAGGGCCTAGATTTGATGCCACGAGATGGCTTGATATTGCGCTTGGGCTGTAGGAGCCCCTCCGGAGTCTGTACACACCCCCAGTGAGCGCCGTCGACGATAAATAAAATGGATGGCTCAGGCTGCACGCCGCAGTGGGTACTAGAGAGTACCATCATATGCATTGCATTGCACTCATGCATTTGTTTTTATCTGTTATACCTGTCTCAGTATTTGGTACTCTGATTTAATTGACTTGTTCCTTCACTATTTGTTGTTCTAAACTGCCAGTTATAGTTTCCTTTGTATTTTTCCACGATTTCTTATTCTCAGCCTTTATTTATGTTTATTACTCACTGGGTTGGAGTACTCACATTACTCCCTGCACCTTGCGTGCAGATCCAGGTACACTACAGGCTGAGTGAGGATTTGTTTAGCTGAGCAGCAGTATCCGGGAGTATTGAGGTTGCTGCATGGCGTTCGTAGCCTTGATCTCTCCCCTTTATCTCTATCTTTTATTTCGTATTTTTCCTAGACACACTTGTAATAGGTGGATATTCTGTAGTAGAGGCTCATATTCGTGACACCGGATTCTATTGGGCTATGGTGTGTAATTTTAGTTGAATTTTCGCAGGTTTTATTATTAATTATACACTTGAGAGTGATGACTTAGTAAATTCTTTGTGATATTTATCTATAATCTGAATAAGAATTTATGATAATGTTGTTGAATGGTCGGGCTTGACTAGCAGTGTGTTGGGCGCCATCATGACCGGGGTTGGGGTCGTGACAAGTTGGTATCAGAGCCTAGGTTACTTGGTCTCGCGAGTCATGAGCCAGTTTAGTAGAGTCTTTCGGATCTGTACAGAGACGTCTGTATTTATCCTCGAGAGGCTGCAGAACCTTTAGGAAAACTTCACATTCTTGAATTCTTATCGTGCGTCCTTGATTCATCTTGAAAAGAAACTTTTGATATTCCTTCCACGTGTTCGTATGCGCGTATGAGCGCTTAGTATTAGATGTGCCTCGATGGCTTGTGATTCCCCGATCGAGGGGCGAGATGTTATCTCTGTGAGTTTATGGTGGGCCAGTCTGGAGGACTTGAGGTTGGATCTTTGCCTATGGCTGGAGTGCCGAGGTGCTGATTATGTGAACAAGTGTTTTTGAACTTATATGTTCGGCAGTGTCCCTATTAGTGGAAATGTTGGTTGTGGCTATGTGATGAGTATGTTAGTACTGCGAGACGTATTTATATGATTTGGAAGCGACGAGAAGGGTCAGCTGAATGATGGAAGAACTAATAGATGCTTAAAGTCCATCGTGATTCAAGATATAGCCCGAGTTATGGGCGTGTGAAGAATCTTTTCATGTCTCCTAGTTGGGAGTGAAGTAAATTTCATGTTACAGTATGAGTTTATACTCGGGAAGATTAAGTGATTGTGTCATGTGTATGACAGTGGAAGGTATACAATAAAATATTAACTAAAGGTAAAGTTAGTGAGTAATTGGCTTATGAGGGGAATCTATTTGTCATACTAGTTAGATAAGTCTGGGAGCTGAGATCGCTTATGTAAATGTATTATGACGAAATCATTGAGTCAAGGAGACTACCTTGAGGGTCGAAAATATTAAAGAAAGAATATGTTCTTACTCGGTTGAATAGCCCAATAATGGAGGATTGAAAGGTATTTTCTATGTGTTATGATTCAAATAGGTGCAACGCATGTCCATGTATCAATTTTGATAATATAATACATGTAATATTGAGATTAATGTGGTTGATATACATTGTGATGCTTTGTCAAGTTATGGACGTGTTGTTAGGATAATTTTGGTGATTCTCTGGCAGGTGGATATGCCCAATTACAAAGGAAACTCTGCCGAATTTTTTGAAAAATTTGGGACTTAGAAAAAAAAACAATTTGTCGCCTAAAAAGTGGGCTTAACTGTTGTGTGAGTGAATACAAAAATTGCAGAAGAGTTAAAATTTCCGATGATTCGTGTTTCCACAAGCTTATGAAGGAATGAGTTTAATCTCACCATGGTATTACGGCAACAATAGAGTATATGTGTTGTGATCTATGGCTTCGAGCCAAGTTGGGGAGCTTGCTATTAGTTAGCGGATTGTACGGTTATGTACTATGTTAGTTCCGATTCGATGCATGCTGGTGAATCAGTTCTGGTTGTGGAAATTAGGTCGAGAATGGCACGAGTGAAGGAAAATTTTTGACAAGATGTTATGAGCTCGGATGAGCAGGAGATAAGTTTCGATGTTTACGGTAAGTTGGATTTGTCTTCAGTGTCACCTAAGATCGGTGTTTTGTAAAAAAAGGGTTTTTGCGTCCTGGTTAATGATTCTTGATCGCTCTTCAACGTTAGTGCGACCGGTGGTTTGAAGGTACGCTCCAGATATTGTTGTGGTAGGTTGTGGGAGTGTATCCCACGGGAAGATTATATAAGTGTGGCATGTAATCACTTGATTGATTAAAGATGTAAACCAAGTATGAAGTTTGTGATGGTGTCGTTAAATTGAAGATTCATGCGTGGAGGGCACTTGGCTTATTGGGTTGTGAACTGGGGAGGATTACTCTGATTGTGATGGTTGTTCTTGTGTGTTATGAGAAAAATGGGAGTTATTATGGACCTTTAAAAGGTTATCAAACTAGTAAGTGTGATCAGAATCAGCTTGTAGTCGGTAGATAGATTTAATGTGAATAATGGCTCTATATCAGGCCAGATGTGTGCATTTTAGTAATGCGGTCCTCATGGAAAGTAGTTAGGTTGATGTTTCGTTGTCAGATATTTCGCGTAGTAATGCATTGCATCGTGTGAGTTGTGAGACAGCTTGAGAAATTGCTATGTGTTGAGAATCCGCGTAGGACTGACGTTTTATGAGCATCTTGGCTCTTGAAATTCAGACTGTACATCGTACCTCAGTTGCGCTTGAGTTTTGTAGCTTATAATGCTATATGTCCCTCAGAGATATTATTATGTACTTAGCATGCTTACGATCGATACTCGGTATTTTGTTGTAATGAGCAAATTTGGCTCGATGTGCATCTCCTTATGTGAGATCTATGTGTGGATCGGGTGGCACGCCGCCATGGGATTGTTATCTGGATCGGGTTGCACGCCGCAACAGTGTGAGGTTGGGTATAGTTTTCTATATGCTATTTTGTATGCCTTGTTTCTTGCTTTCTAAGGAAAGTTCGTATTAGTGCGTGGGATTGGTAATTCCTTCCAGAGTTCATTTTCTTTTTTTGTATCGCGTTCGAATTGGTAGCCTGTTGGCATATTAGGGCGTCATATGCGGCTTTTGATTATGTCTGGGGTGGCTTATTGCCTGAGCAGTTCGTAATGGGTGAGACGAGGTCATTGAATTCGAGATCAGTGCAATCTGAGTATATGAAGTAAATTAAGGGGCTAAGACCATTGTTTGGTTCATAATGAGGTGATAGTTCTTACCAGAAGTATAGACCCAATGAATTGTTGATTCGGCGGTGTTATGAATTTATACAGATCTCATCTGTCATGTTAGTATTGTAAGAATTTGAACAAGACCTATGTATGTCATGCAGAGCATGGGATGTGTAATGATTTTTCTTCTAGATGGGATCAATGGAAGTTCTTGACTAGTTGAGTACGTAAACGTTCATGGTTCGGAAGGGAGGTGAAGTCCTCATGTTACCTTAGGATGATATGGTATATGCGATATGTTGTGAAGGATTGAGATTTGCGTGTGTAAGGTTATGGTTCAGTTCTGAATGGAAATTCATAACATTCTTAGGGAGTACGGGCAACTTTAGGTGATTAGAGGGATGAGCTTCAGATGATTAGGGTGAATAATCTTCAAATGATTAAGGAAATTGTATTTCTAATCATAGTGATTTGTAGAGGGTATATGTTTCAGGAAAAAAGGCCAATGTGATTAAGTTGATGGCACTTCAATAATATTGCAGCACTTTAAGGCTGGATCGACTGCGGATTCGAGTTGCTTGTATGGCACATGGAAATTTTAGAGTATTTATCGTGGAATGATTGGGTATCAAAGGTGTGCATGTATTCGCACGGTGGAAACTAGAATCAGGTATGATGATTTGTGTGCCATATGGAGTTGGAGACTGGGAGTTCTCATGTACATGCTAGGTTGTGGTGGTGGATCGTGTGTATTCGACACCGTTTAGCAATCGGGATTTGGAGGCTCGAGTGGATCTTTGTTTGCTGGTATGTCAGATTTTGGATGTGACGTTGGAATTCAGACTGGTTGTCTTAATGTTGAGTGATTTTGAACTATTGTGCTACGGGCAATACCGAAAATGCCACGGGTTGAGTGATGAAGTGCATTGGATTATGTTCTAGCAGAGTGGTTTATATTTCAAAGGACCAGCGGACGGTTGGGAAGGATTGCTTTCTTAATTGGGCATTCGTGATGGATGTTAGTGCAAAGGTTGCTATCATTAATTCAGTTCCGGTGTTGGGGGAATTTTCAGATGAGTTTCATATGGTTATGCATGTCACCGGGCGAGGTTGTTGATTTCGGTATTAATTTGGTGTCGGGCACTAGATCGTCTAGCTCCGATAGAAGTTGTAGTAGTGGAAGTCGAGCGGGATGAGTAACTGGGTGTTGCTCGGGGGATAACATACCGGTTATGTTCTATCAGGTTTGTGTGGTGTGTGTTATTTGTTTCACCATGGGTGTAATGATTTGCTTTGGATCTAGACATCAATTGAGCATGGTTGTCGATTTCAAGCATAGTGACTTGAGGTGTTTCATGTGGAGTTGTATTTGGATAGGATCGCGCGTTGCAGTAAAGCTGTGTGGAAATATGACCTTGCAGGTCAAATTTGTGTGTCTTATTTCTATGATGTGAGACAAGGTCTCAGCCTTGTGTTGTAGCAGTACTAGTGAGTTTGAGGTACAGCTCTCTCAGTTGAGTCATTTTCATGAATTGAGTATGTTCGGACCGTTTCTTATTGGTGCGCGTATTATGAAAGTTGTGGCTTAGGCCTGTATTGAGGTGTCATATCACCAGAGTGGTTTGTTAGATTCGAGGTGATCATTGGGGTCATTGATGAATACGAACGGATTTGATTTCAGCATGTTTGATGGGTAAATATCGAGGTTCGATTTTAAAAAACAAATTGTTACTATAATTGCTAGAGGAGAAATGGCCTCATGAATGGTTGATCTGAGCAATGGTTATAATTTATTGCGTGTTTCAATTATCATTGGCAGTATATGAGAGTGTTGGAATGAGACATTGGCTAATAAGAGATTTCTACCGGTATTTGGTTGTTGTGGGCAGCTACTGTGAATGGAAGTTATTGCTGCATTTGTTTGAATTATTGGTATATCATACAATTGCACCTAAGGTTGCAGCCATGGTCTATTACAGCTGGTTCAAACTTATTCTGAATGTAGGTGTGAGGTTTTGATCTTGTGTATGATTCCGAAAAGGTGAAATGTGGCTCTAGGATTTATGGGCTAGACTAGATTGTGTGATCTTAGTTACAACGCGTTATCGGACCCATGTGAGATAGGGTGACGTGGGATCATCCATGGGTTTATGCTTGATAAGGTCATTCAGCTTTTGGTTGGCTTCTAGAACAACTCTGGGTACGCTCGAGAGATTTTGATGGTTCGGTTAGCTTCTGGAGGTGATTTGTACTTAGGAGAGTGATCGGAAGTGGTTTTGGAGGTATGGTGTAGAATTAGGCTTGAATTGGCGAAGTTAGTATCTTGGCGAATTCCGGTTGATAGGTGAGATTTTGATCCGAGGGTCGGAATGGAATTTCGAGAGTTGTTGTAGCTCCGTTAAGTGATTTGGGATATGTGTGCAAAATTTTAGGTCATTCGGACGTGATTTGGTTGGGTTTTTGATCGAATGCGTGTTTTGGAAGTTTTAGAAGAACTTAGGCTCGAATTTGAGGTAATTTAATGGTTTTTGGTGTTGTTGAAGTGTTTTGATGATTGGAACGAGGTTGAAAAATGTTTTAGGATGCGTTGGTGCTTTTAGTTGAGGTCCCGGGGGCCTCGGGTGTGTTTCGGGTGAGTTTTGAGCAAGTACGGACATCCCGGAACTTAGAAAATGGATGGGGCAGTCATTGGTGCGTGAGGCGCGGCACTTTTTGCGCTGGGCGCGGTGGCCTAGCGCGGGGGCGCGGTCAAGTGCGTGGTCCACGCGAAATGAAGACCTGCAGGTTACTGGTCCTACTTCGGAAGCTCATATCTTTTGATATACAAGGAATTTTGAGGTGATTCAAAAACGTAAGTTGTAGCCCTTCGTGTCTAGTTTCCAGAAAGGTAATGAGATCGCAATTTGGACATCTGTAACGAAAGTTATGGCCAAAATACTAAAGCCTGTCCCTTCAGAGCAAGGCTTGCGCGGCCGCGGACGTTTCTGCGCGGACCCCGCTGGTTTTGCGCGGACCGCGGTCATTTTTGTGCGGTCAGCGGTGTCGGAATCTGAGGGGTACTCTATAAATACGAGGTTTTGGGTTTTATTTGATATTTTGACCTAGAGAGCTCGGATTTTGGCGATTTTTCGAAGGTTTTTCAAGAAATTGGTCGGGGTAAGTGATTCTAACTCATATTTGGTTAAAGTACATGAATCTATCACTGAATTCATCATTTAATTCGTGATTTGAGATGGAATTTAGGAAGAAAATTGTGAAACATTTCAGAAATGTAAAATGATGATTTAAAGGACCAAATGATATCAGAATTGGATAATTTTGGTACGGTTAGACTCGTGAGGGTATGAGGATTCTGAAAATATAAATTTTACCTGATTCCGAGACGTGGGACAGAGGCTCGGGTTTTGCTAATTTCAAGATTTTTGATATTTTTCGAATGTTTTCGCTTGGGCTTTGTTCCCTTAGCATATTGTGACGTATTCGTTCTGATTTTGGATAGATTCGACGCGCGTGGATGCCAATTCAAGGGGCAAAGGCGTCGTGATCTAGAGAATTAGCCAGTTCGAGGTGAGTAATTGATGTAAATGATGTCTTGAGGGTTTGAAACCCCGGAATTTCACATCGTAACGCTATATTGAGGTGACTTGCACGCCGGATAACGGGCGTGGGGTAGAGCACCGTTGGGGATTGTGACTTGGTCCGTCCCGAGAGATATTTTACTACATTTTTGGTTGAGACGTATACTTTATTATTGTGAATTGGGCTTGTTGCCATGCTTGGGGCCTTGTGCCGACCTGTAGAACCCTTTGACCGGTTTTCCTCACTTATTTTTGTTAAAGAATTTATATTCTCAGTCATGTTTCCAATTGTAGGCTTCTTGCCAATTATTTGAATCCTTCAGGGATTGACATCACTGTTTTCGCATATTTTACATATCATTTGACCTCAGTCCAAGGTTTTAAATACTATTTTGAAAACTCAACCATCTTTCTAAGATTTGAAAACTTAAATGATATTTCTAAATGATATTTCGGGCTGAGAACTACTGTTTAACAAATGCCCAAGGGGCTTATGATGATTTCTGGACTGAGCATGGATCGGGCTGCGCGCCGCAGCAGTGTTATATTGATATTGAGGCCGAGAGCCTGGGTGATTATACTGAGATTGATATGAGGCCGAGGGCCTAGATTTGATGCTACGAGATGGCTTGATATTGCGCTTGGGCTGTAGGAGCCCCTCCGGAGTCTGTACACACCCCCAGTGAGCGCCGTCGATGATAAATAAAATAGACGGCTCGGGCTGCACGCCGCAGTGGGTACTAGAGAGTACCATCATATGCATTGCATTGCACTCATGCATTTGTTTTTATCTGTTATACCTGTCTCAGTATTTGGTACTCTGATTTACTTGACTTGTTGCTTCACTATTTGTTGTTCTAAACTACCAGTTATAGTTTCCTTTGTATTTTTCCTCGATTTCTTATTCTCAGCCTTTATTTATGTTTATTACTCACTGGGTCGGAGTACTCACATTACTCCCTGCACCTTGCGTGCAGATCCCGGTACACTACAGGCTGAGTGAGGATTTGTTTAACTGAGCAGTAGTATCCGGGAGTATTGAGGTAGCTGCATGACGTTCGCAGCCTTGATCTCTCCCCTCTATCTCTATCTTTTATTCCGCATTTTTCCTAGACAGACTTGTAATAGGTGGATATTCTGTATTAGAGGCTCATATTCGTGACACCGGATTCTATTGGGCTATGGTGTGGAATTTTAGTTGAATTTTCGTAGGTTTTATTATTAATTATACACTTGAGAGTGATGACTTAGTAAATTCTTTGTGATATTTATCTATAATCTGAATAAGAATTTGGGATAATGTTGTTGAATGGTCGGGCTTGCCTAGCAGTGTGTTGGGCGCCATCATGACCGGGGTTGGGGTCGTGACAATTTTGTGTTACAGATTATGAGGCCTACATATAGACCTCCTCGAGGAAGAGGAAGAGGAAGAGGAAGGGCATCTGCCGAAGGCAGAGGGAATAATATTCTCGCCTAAATGGGAAGCCAAAAATTAATTGCTGCTAATATAGCAGGAGGTAATACGGATCATCCTTTATATAAGGAATTTATGAATTTATACAATCCAAGAAAGACGAGGGTATATCATCTAATGTACCAACCTATTCCTCAGTTATATCAGAGGATAGCAATGAAAACCTTGAGGTTTATAACCGAAAGGATACAAAAGAGTTAATAATTCTTTTGGAACAATCCGACCTTAAATGGAAGGATAACCCATGGCAATTAATGACCGGATACTTTGATACAGCGTCATATGCTACTCCTGCTTATAAATACAGGATGCACTATGAGATTATACTCTCAACGATGGGATCAACTGAAATTCAGCATTTTTATCCTGCCAATACCAAGAAAACTTATAGTTTTTCAAAAATTATCATCAAAAAGGTTATACATGCAGATGAATGGGGTACAAGTACCCTTAAGGATCGAGAATATACTCATCCTGATCAGAAAGTCTTAGTTAAATTTAATTATTGGGACTATGTTGAAAGTTTTAATAAAACTTTCCTCTATGAGAATCCTAATAGGAAACACTCATGGTTCATTAAGCTATGTTCTAATATGAACAGTCAACAAATTCCAAATTGGTTCTTTAAATGGTGGAAGTCATATGGTCCATCATTTGAAATACTTCCTCCTCTATTTAAGAGTTTATATACTCAATGGGTAGATATATCTCCCAAGAATATTTCATTACAAAAAGATAATATCTTTTACGATGGAATTGCCGTTATGTATTTTTCATAGAAGTTTCTATCCCTTGGATTATGAAATGGGATGTAGAAGTTGGTTATACCAACGAAGGAGTTCCTTGCCTCCAAAGAATTGTTTATAACAAATTCTGGACAAAGTTAATTCAAACAAACCAGCAGGAAAAATTATTTGTTGAAAAAATAATTCAACAGATTAAAGACAAAATTTATGAGTATGTCAAACACGAAAGGACAGATATCAATGAAGGAGAAATCAACCCTTTCCAACAGGTTACCAAAAAGCTCCAAATGAAGAAGGGAACCATATCCAAAAAAGAAATCCTCGCTTCATACTTCGAGAAAATAAAGAAGGATCTTGCAAAAAAATTTGAAGCAAGAATAGGGGATGATATATCTATGAGCTCACTAGCAACTACTTTAGATGAAGGAGTATGTGTAGCAGGAGAAGCACAAAGTACTTCTGATACAGAAGTAAACATGGAAGAAATTGAAGATTTTCTTGCAAAATTGAAGGAAATCACATAAGAATTTTCTGTAAGGATAAACGACAAAGGGAAAGATAAGGCATGAAGAATAAGAAGGCCCCATACAATGAATTATTGGGGTAATAAAAACAACTTTAATAAAGTAAAGGGTCCCTCCATCATTGAAGGGAATCTGCTTTTATAAAGCAATATGTCCATTTGTAATTATAGACTTTATCTTTTTATCTTGTCGGCCACACCTATAATTATTTTGTCGATCAATTCTACTTTTTAGTTTTGTTTGTTTGTAGACTGATCCATTATATAAGGATCATTTTTCATTCTCTAGAGGCAGGGGTTAGCGAAAGCATTAGCTCTGCCTTTCTCTCTAGTTTCTCTCTCCACTTGAAAAGAACTTTTCTATAATATTTCCTATTTTAAAATAAAATCAAAAAAGGTTGCTTGGCCACAACTAAAGGTCTCTGGTCTGGTACTGTTCTTCTCCTTCCCTCTTCTATTGTTGCAAGTATTGTTAGCCTAAATGATAGGCTAAACAAGTAAGTGTTAGACTTGGTTTTCGAAGGTTATTTACTATACATGCTTGGTAGTTAGGAGTTTACTGTGTCAACCCGATGGGGTTTTGGGTTAAGAACTATATAGACCAGGCAGTTACCAATCTCGACAGTAGACCTTGGTTAGGCCAACCTAACCGGTGGGGCTCATAAACCCGTTTAGGCAGGTGGCCGCTGAAGGGTTGTGATGAGCCTCGTGGTTTATGGTTTACTGTAGAGTTTAATAGCTGGCCAGGACTGGTGTTCTTGTAATTCATTTCCTGAGCCCCATTGAGAAACGATCCTGTACCCCCTTGATATTTAAGAATATGAGCAATAGAGACAAAGTTACTATTGAAATAATTTTTATTTATTATTTGTATTATATTAAAATCAATATTATAAAAGTGGATATTAAATTCAAGTAAACTAATAAAAAGTATATGACAACGTTAATATTAAGTATTGAATATACAATAGCAAAATGAGAAAAATCAAAATTTCTATCATAAAGAACAAAAAGGATAAAATTTATTTAAATTTGATATAAAAAAGTTTTTTTTAAGTATGATAAAAAATGTCCATGATGTGGATAAGGCCATATAACTGAAGTTTAATAGATTAAAAAAATTTAAAAAATCAAAATATTAATAAATTAGAGATAATGTGAGGTTATTTATACTAAGAATTAGTTTTAAAATAAAATAAAGTAAATATATAATGCTTAAAAATATTATTAATAAATTTAAACAATTTGATAATTTTTTGTATTAATTTTAAATAAAATAAATATTTATTTCAATATTAAAAATTGTACATCGATTTATATAATAATATTAAAGGATATAAATAGATTAAGATATAAAATAAAGAGTCATGTTAATGAAAGCCACATAAGAAAATAAAATACTATATATATTAGGTAACTTAATAGCAATAATAAAAAAATTAAAAATACTTAATATTAGAAATAGAAGGGAAAGACGATTTGAACTTGAGATTTAGATTAAAATTATGGTGAAACGCTCAAACTATGGATATGACTACAAAATTAAAGTTTTACTAGATAAAAAACTAAAAATTGGATAATAAATTAAAACTAAGGAAATACAAAATAAATATCTCGTGTGGGTAATTTTATGAACGAAAATTAAAGTCTATTTGTATCCTAACATTAAAAGAGAAAGAAAATTTAATTACACGTGATACAAAAAATAATTATAAGAAAATTCAATAGATTTAAAATATAATAATAAAAAATTATCTATTAATATTTTAAACTAATTCAAAGTTATAACTTAAAATAAAATGTGATATTATATATTTTATTTATTGGTAAAATATTAATGTAAAAAACTAATTAAAAATTCATAATAGGGAAGAGGATGTATAAAGAGGAAAATAGAGATAGTGTGAGAATATTTATACTTTGAATTAATTAAGTATAAGTATATTAAATAGTTAAATAATACTCAAAAATATTATTGAAAGATTTAATTGAAAATAGAGTTCCAAGTAAGAGGATAAAAGTACAAAAATAAATTAAATTTTAGGAATAAAATTTTTTATATTTATATATGTTTATCAAAAGGGTAATAAGCAAGATATGAAGTCAATTGGTAAGATAATAAAAGATCACATGAATATAATATTATTAAGTAATAGATAATGCAATAACTATAAGCAAATATTAAAGAGAGAATTGTTTTGGGTGAAAATGTAGAAGGATAAGACTTATTCGAATTTGCGGTGAAACATAAAGTGGTAGTAGGAATTTTGTTAAATAATATGCTCAAACAAGACATATCACAAATGTGATATGTTTAGTATTATTTAATATTGACCATAAAATAAAATACAAGTACTAAATCAAGGAGTTAGATTGTTAGGGATATAAAATAAAAATATAAATAAAAAGAAACATGTTATCTAGAAGTTTTAAATTTTAAGGTAATTCCAATAACTCAAATTCTAATTTGATATTTGTGTTCGCTCATTGTACGAGTACTAATACTAGTATTATATTAAAAGGAGAGTAGTATGCACTGTGGTTAAGCCAAGTGGCAAGCTAAAATGAAACCACTTGGCAATTTCTGGACAACATTAATAATTAGAAATTATAAATGAAAACATAATTAATGAAAGTAGTTTAATGAATCTTATACATAATCTAAATAGATCTTAGACAAATCTAATCTATATATCTATTTATATATATATATATATATATATATATATATATATATATATATATATATATATATATATATATATATATATATATATATATATATTTGTATCTATATATTGATCAACTCATAGATTTTCTTCTATATTAGCTAGAAATAAGGAGGTAAAAAATTAATTAAGAAAACTATAATAGAAAAAAATAAAAATATAGAGATACGTAAATTGAGATAATATATGACTATTTATATTTTGGAGTAAGTTAAAATATAAATAAAACTAAAATTTACTTAAGATATTAAGGATTTATTGAGTTTAAAATTTTAATAAATTCAAGCAACAAAATAAGATCTTATTAAAGTATACAAATTATTTATAAGGTAAGAAAAAAACTAAAGAATCAGTAAAAAAATATTTCAATAACAATAATAATGAAGTCATATTAATATTGATAAATCGGGCAAAACAATTATCTTATATGTAAATATTACTACAACATTTAGATATAATGTGTTCAAACAATTAAGAAAATACTTTTGTATGATTAATATTTGAATTGAGTACAATTAGTTTAAGTTTGAAAGCATAACATAAATTTTTTAAAATGCGGTCCAATTTAGAAAATATAATGATTAAAAAATATTTGAATTTGAGATGAGAGAGTTATTTAATTTTTATCTATATTATATTAGAATGAGTGTGATAGAAATATATATTAAATTCGAACAAGCTAATAAAAATCCACATGACAATGTAATAATATCAGGAATTGAATAATACAATATTAAAAATAAAGACTAAATAGAGAAAAAATAAAAATTCATATTTTTTATCATAAAGAAAAGGGGTAAAACTAATTTAAATTTAAGATAAGAAAGTCTTTTATATTGTAATAAGAAAAGTCATAATATGGGTAAGTCCACGTAACTCAAGTCTAATATACAAAATCAAAAACTAAAAATATTGAATAATAAAAATAAATTAGAGATAATGTGAGGATATTTATAAATCACGAGCTTAGAAAATAAAATAAAGTAAATACATAATACTTAAAAATATTATTAAAATTTAAATAATTTAAAATTTTCAAGCAATATTTTAAATCAAAATAAATATTTATTTTATGATTAAAAAATTATATATTTATCTATATTATATTAAAGAATAGTAGTTGATAATGATATTAAATAAAGTTACAAGTTAATGAAAAGCCACATAAAACATAGTAAGACTATATATCAGATTAAAAAATAGCAAAATTACGTTAAATTACTAAAAAATTACTATTTGAAATGAAAGGGAAAAACTATTTGAATGTGAGATTAGAGTTCTTCAAACTATGATGAGAATGCTCAAACTATGGATAAACCACAAAATTGAAGTCTTATTTATGAAAAATAAAATAAAAAATAAAAAATAAATTTCTATATAGGCAATTTTACTAATAAAAGTTAAAAATTAAATCTGTATCTTAAAACTAAAAGAGAAAGAAAATTTACATAAGTAAATAATATGACAGTGAAAATATTGCTACAACATTCAGATATAATGTGTTCAAAATAATTATAAAATATTTTTTTATGATTAAAATAAAATTTTAATATAGGTAATTTCACTAATAAAAATTAAAAATTAAATTTTCATCTTAAAGCTAAAAAGAAAGAAAATTTAACTGCAACTAATACAAATTAATTATAAGAGAACTCAATACATTTGAAACATATTAACCAAATAAATTAATTCAAAGTTACAATTTAAAATAAAATATTATATTATTTTGGTTATAGGTGAAATAGTAATATAAAAACTAATTAAAATATTGTAGTAGAGAAGAGAGTGTATAAAGAATAGAGGTAGTGTTAGGATACTTATACTTTAAATTAAATAAAAATAAATAAATTAAATAATTAAAATATATTTTAAAATATTACTTATAGATTTAAATGATTAAAAAATTTCGAATAAGAGGTTACAAGCATATAAATTTAAATGATTAAAAAATTTCGAATAAGAGGTTACAAGCATAAAAATATACCAAATTTCAAGAATAAAACATTTATATTTATTAAGGACTATTAAAGGATAATAAGCAAGACATTAATTTAATTATTAAGCTAATAAAAACTTATATGATAGTATAATAATATTAGTTAATAAATAATACAATAACTATAAGAAAAGAACAAAAAAAAATTGCATAAAAATGATGTGATAAATAAGACATATTTGACTTTCAGTCTTTCAGATAAAAACAAAGTGATAGTAATAATTTTGTTAAAATAATATTATCTAATGTGCTCAAACAAGACAGATCACAACATGACATGTTTAGTATTCTTTAATATTGACAGCAAAATGAAATGCAAGTACTACAATTAAGGATTATGCTAATACAAATATATATATATGAAAAATAGGTTGTCCACTACGAGATTTGAACAATAATTTCATATCCTTCTTCATAATTAATATCTAATGTTATATAATTTTTATCTCATAAGTTTATATTTTAAGGTTATTTGCACATAATTCAAACAACCTACATCACAATTTGATATGATTTTTGTCCGCGCATCGCACGGGTACTAATACTAGTTTGAGTTTAATTTCTTATATTGGGAGTAAGGAAAGAGTCTTAGAGTTCGTGATTTAATAAATGAGAACTTAAGGAAACTCTTTGAGTTCATAGTGTTACATAAGAGAACTCTCAAAGATTTTGTTATTGAGTTTGAACTAGTGTGCTAAAGTTTTACTTGCCAAAATTTTAAACTTTAGCATCGTATGTATGGTGGAGTGTCTATGTATTTAAGCTAAATGTATTTTGTCCAAATTTTATGTCTGTCTTAAATGTTTACTTACTATCAATTCAGAAAAATCAATTGCTATTCAATTAGGCAGAATAATTATTAATTAATTGTATATGTTTCCAAAATAACAATCCTTCTCATCCATGTCATATTGTTTGTTACTATCGAAAATTCAACTAGTACTATTTAACAATGTCGAAGCATAAGTCATGACACAAATGTCTATTTCAACATTCAATTATGTATCATGATCATAATAATCAATTTAAATCAAAAGTATTTTAAAGACAAAAGCAGCGTTGCAATTCGCAACTAGTACATAAAAATTCAACCGTAAAACAACCCTTATATATAAACCGAAAGCATCGAAAGTCAACCAAATCTTAAACAATTATAAACCCAGTTTTCTCGTGTATAAATTCAACAATCAGATCAATTCCTTAGCATTCTTATTTATCCGAAAAATATCTTAATCCGACTCCATCTCCTATCTATCTCTCATATCGTACACTTAACATAAATCCACAATCAAATTCCCCCCATTATAAAGAGAGAAATTTTTCGTTTTGTGGTGTTTATTATTGTTTTGTAAATAAATGGGGTCAGAATCAGATGAGAGGGAGGTGATATTGGGTGTAGATGGGGGCACCACCTCCACTGTGTGTGTTTGTATGCCACTTCTTCCCTTTTCAGAATTCCCTGATCCTCTTCCAGTTCTGGGCCGCTCCGTTGCCGGTTGTTCCAATTTTAATAGCGTTGGAGGTATTCAAATTCTCTTTTTCAACATATTTCTTTAAGTTTTAGCCCAATTGGCGAGTAGTAAAATATGGCCCAATTGATGTAGATAATCTACACCTAACTGGTTTACCAAAATTGTCGTTTTCCACTAATGTTTTCTGATTAAAGTGTTGAATCTATGAACGAGTCTTTTATGCTTCAAAGGGAAAAGGGGAAAGCTTTTAAATTTGAGTTTAACTTATATACACTATGAGTTTAACATAAATTTTACACTATCAAAGAAATTCACAGGTGTCCCTTCATAAAAAGTGTGATTTATAATATTTATTGTAATAAGGTAGCTTATCTGCTATGACTGGTATGACCTGATGATGTATAAGTGCTTTCCGCTGTTGGTGGATATTAGTTAAACTCTTTTAGTTTATGTTGGTTGCTTTATTTGCTTCTTTCCAACATTAAGGGTTTCTCATGCTGTATTTTATGGGGTGGTTTGTTAGTTATTGGAAAAGAAAAAATACTTGCAGAGACCTTTTTGGTCTTTGATACTTAGAATCTAGAGTCCAACTACTCCTTTTGCTTTTCATGGTGGGGAGGAAGAAGGTAGAAAGAAAATATGTAGTTCATACTAATCAATCTACTTCGTCTCAATCCCATATTAGTGTTGAGGTCAACTGCATGGATCCAAATCCAAATAATGCACATGGATGGATGTGCCAAATCCAAATAAATTGAGGATTCATCATAGTTATATTATTTTTATGTTGCTTGTCAAGCTAACCTGACCATCCTACTTTACATGGGCTTGAGATCGACCTCACACAGAGGAGTTAAGTAGCTGAATGAATCAGCAACGATGTGTAGTTCCGTAGGATAGTTGTACTTGACCATATGCCGCCAACAACAACAACAAAAAACCCAGTATATTCCCACAGGTGGGTTTTGGGAGGGTAGTATATACGCACACCTTACTTCTACCTAGTGAAGGTGGGAGCATATGCCGCCAAGATTTGATTTATTTTCTCATGTGTTGAACATGCTTTCTAGAAGTTATCTCAAGCATGAATGGTCATCATTGCACGTCAATCTATTGAATGCAAAGTTAATGTGATGAGCCGAATAATGTTGTATATTTCTGTGGATTTCAACTGTTGGTTAATTGTTGAAGTTTGCTAAGTCAACTGCTAGAACTGTTTTCCTTGTGGTTGAAGTAATGTCATAAGAAAATATTCTTGATTCCTAATAGATATGAGTTTCTTTAGCCATTTCACTCTTGGTCCATGTTTACAGAAGATGTAGCTAGAGAAACACTGGAAAAGGTTATGGCAGAAGCATTGCTTGATGCTGGTGTGAAACGATCAGCTGTTAAAGCAGTGTGTTTGGGTCTATCTGGTGTGAACCATCCAACGGATCAGGAGAAAATATTAGGCTGGCTGAGGTTCGCTACTCATCTGTTAAAGCTCTTCTTGTTTGTGGTTGTGGAGTTAATCTTGTACTTCAGGTGTACCTTTTGAATTAGTGTTAATGTTAGGCTGCTGACATTTGCCTCATTTTTTTAGTTGCATCCTGTTTGTATCTCAATCAAAGGGTTGAATGGCCTTTCCCCTAGGTTACTTTTGCTAGGAAGTTTTGAGAATCTACTCTAGTGTGCTTATGTAGTCAATCTGGTACCCGTCATTTTTTTTTTTGATGAAGTAATATGTTTCATTAAGTAGGCATCAAGAAGATGCAAAATTACAAGAAGCATAAGAGCTACATAAACAAAGAATTACAGGAGAACATTGTTTGCCTCAAATCAAAGTCTCAAACTAGGACAAGTGAGCTAACAAAATCCAAAAGCTGTCCCGTACTATTTATTGGTGACAACTTTGTCCAGCAAAAAAGGTTGAGAAGGCATTTGGATTTGAGTAAGTGGTTCGGTGTTGATGTGTCATCAAAGCATCTTCTATTCCTCTCGTTCTATAAACACCAAAAAATAGTTGCAGGGATCATAAGCCAAATTTTCTTAATAATCTTATCAACCTCCCAAAGACTCCAGCTCATATGTGCCTCTCTCAGGGTCTGTGGCATTACCCAGCTTAGACCAAAAATACAAAAGAACATGTTCCAGAGGTCTGTTGCTACTGGGCAGTGTAGAAGTAGGTGATTAACTGTTTCCAAGTGTCCCTTGCACAGGTAGCATCTATTGACCAGCTGAAATCCCCTTTTGCATAGGTTATCTTGCGTTAGGCATGCTCCGTGAAGTGCAATCCAGTTGAAGCTCTTCCATATCAGTTTCCAAGGCCATGAATGTAGTACCTGATTCTGATTGTTAAGTTGTATGTAGCATTCTTTAACAGTGTAGAGACCTTTAGATCCCCATCTCATGCTATCTGGAGCATTCTCATCAATGTTGTAGGCCTCTAATCTTGCTAGCATTTCCATCAAATCTTCTATCTCCCATTCTTGAACAGATCTTCTGAGTTGCACATCCCAATTACCATTTGCTCTGTTATGAGCAATAGAAGAATTCTTGTCCAAGGCGATGTTGAATAAGCTAGGATAGTCCTCCATGAGAGCATTGTTGTTTAGCCATTTATCCTTCCAAAACTTAATATGACATCCACTGCCTGATTTGAAATGAATATTCTGAAAGAATTCGTTCCCCAGGTTGCTAATATGCTTCCAGGGCCCTACCCCATGGAATGCAGTGACAGTTTTGGTGCTCCAATTGTCTTTAATCCCATGTTTTGCATTAATCACCTCTTTCCATAGACTTGGCTCACATGTGCCATATCTCCAGAGCCATTTCATTAGCAGACCTTTGTTGTGCTTGTCTAGATCTCTGACCCCCAATCCACCTTTGCATTTAGGTAGCAATACCTTATCCCATTTAATCAAATGATACTTGTGAGAACTGCTGTTTCCTTCCCATAGAAAGTTCCTTCTGATCTTGTCCAGCCTGTTAAGTACCTTTTTAGGGATGGGAAACAGTGACATGACATAAGTGGGTATACTGTCAAGCACACTACTGATGAGGGTGAGTCTTCCTCCCATTGAGAGGTATTGTTGTTGCCATGAAGCCAGTCTTTTCTCAAAATTTTCCACTACACCATTCCAGATATCACTGTTTGTTAAGTACCTTTGTTTGTTTCTTTTGTTTTGGCGGGATGATATGTTTGCGTGCTGACTAGGTATGCTGGAAACTTCTTTATCTGTGGCGTTTGTGCACCAAAGCTGCTTGTTTTGTGTGAAATCTGGATCTGTTTTCCCTATGGCATTTATTATGGTCTGAAAATCAATATAGAGTAGAGCTATCACCAACATGAATGCAATATGTTGAGCCAGTTTGGAAATTCTTTTAATAAAGTATTTTACTCTTTTTATCGTAGTTTGATTTTGGATGAATTTGTAAATTGGTATATTTTACAGAGAGATCTTGGTTACTGAGGGAGAGTGCGATGCTCAATGACATCTGCACAAATGAGAATTATATAAGGAGTATTCAAATCTCTTAATAGTTGATAGTGTGTTTTCTTTCCTATAACCTTAATGATTATAGCACTCAAGGGTGTGGCGTAATGGCGAATGAAGTGAGTTGAGAACCACGAGGATCAGGTTCAAATCCCAACAGAGACAAAACCACTAGTTGATTTCTTCCCGTTTGTCCAAGCCTTGGTGGACAGAGTTACTCAACGCTTGTGTTGGTGGGAGGTAGCAGGTAACCCGTGGAATTAGTCGAGGTGCGCACAAGCTGGCCCGGGCATGGTTATAAACAAAAAGACCTTCTCATTTATAAAGGCAATCTCGAAGCTATTTATACTGATCTACCCTGCCCATACTTGGGGAAGATACACCAATTTTGGAAAGTATGTGTCTTCCTTTCTAGCCAAGTGCTCTGTTCCTATTGCTAATCTCAGTTTTAAAGTATTAACCTTTGCTTAGCATAATTAAAACCTGAAAATCCTGTCAGGAAAATTTGTCGGTTTTATTGGAATGCATTATTTTCACTACTCTAGACCTGTCAAGAACTGCCACAAGCTTTTCAAAGGTGCTCAAGCTTTTGAGGATTCTTAGGTTGTACAAGATAAGAACCTGAAAATAAGCCCACTAGTAAATAAACGTTTATTTATCCTAAAGTTCCGGTACATATGAATGAGAAATATATTCCTCTGCCCCAAATGCTCTATATAAACCTGAATAATGCTAAAGTTCTAGACTTTTGGTACATAAGAATATGAAATTAGTTGCTATATTTTCTGCTCCCAATTGATTCCTGAGTAATGAAAGTCTCAAGGTACAGATTTGCAATTTAATGAAATTTAAGTAATAGTACAACAACTATGGGTTGATCCCAAGTTTGTTGGGGTCAGCTGTATGAATTATTACTTTCTTTTTTTGGCTCCACTTGGACCAGTTTCGTATTCAAGTCCTATGTATTTTATATTGTGAGAATTCACATCGACTGGTGCCACGCTGGCCGAACCGCAACCCTTCTGTCTCATCCGAGTTTGGGACAAGCCGACAAGCATAGTGAACAAGCTCACACGGCCACAATTAGTTTCTTGAAGTCCAGTTAATCGAGGAAAGAAATTAATTTGTTGACATCTTTGCGTAGAATCTCATGAGCGCAGCTATCAGTTCCATTTTCAGACTACACAGGGCAGTAGGTGAATAACTTGAACTTTATCTTCAAACCAGATCTTAATGCAAATAAGAGGGCAGCAAAACCATAAACTTATTTAAACTAACAAGACCTAGTTTATAGTAAACCACTTCACTAATGTTAACTGTCTTTGTTTTCTCAGTATCTGAGAAATCTGCTGTTTCCAGCTTAGAAACTTGGTGGAGTAATGGGTCCGCCCCTTTACCCTTTTCCACTAAACAATTTGACTTGTCCCACCAGCCAGGTTTCAAACTCATGAGGTGTTCTTGCCTTACATCCCGTGCTGTACTACCTTTGCCGATGAATCAAACCCCTGGGGGCTATAGTACCAAGCAGTTTAACATAGTTGTGTCTTACAGGCTAACTGTTTCAAAACTATGGGACATTGGGACCTTGAGCTAGTTGTTCCAAGATTATGGGACATTTGGACCTTGACATGGGAAATGCTTTATACGCGTGATAATGATGTATCTAGAATATTTATTCAAAATGTCTATACGCTTTCACTAAATATTTGTCAAAACTGTGATTATTTTTACAGGAGTGCATTCCCAAGTCATGTTAAGTTGTATATTCAGAATGATGCCGTGGCTGCTCTAGCAAGTGGCACGATGGGAAAACTTCATGGCTGTGTTTTAATAGCTGGTACAGGAAGCATTTCTTATGGATTTACAGAAGATGGAAGAGAAGCTCGGGCCGCGGGTGCAGGGCCTGTTTTGGGTGATTGGGGGAGGTAAAGTTGGTGCGTATTCATTGTATTGATAAAGATACGTATTCTGCTACAATTTCCTCTTCCCTATAGCCTGGAAAAATGAATAGGTGGAGAAAAAGATTCGGCTCATACATATAGGATTAATTGTTTTTTTTAGTTTTTTTACTTTTCTCTTTTTTGTCATAAGAAAATAACAGGATTAACTGCTTTTTTAGTTTTTTTTTTTACTTTCTCTTTTTTGTCATAAGAAAATACACTTCTGCTAATGTTGAATTCCACCATATCAGTTCGCCTTGAAAAGGTCTCCTTAGACATATCTGCACGGTAAAGTTTAGTGGTGTAGCTTTCTGTAATATTAATGTAGATTTTGTAATTGGCCAGGACGCTATAAGTTCTGAATAACAGTTGAATATTGTTGCACAGTGGCAGATGTTTACGGCTTGTGACACATTATCTGCCAGCTGATGGCTAAACTTGAAACTTTGAACTTGTTGCATAAGCAGAGAATTTTGTGAATATAGCAAGCGATCTTTGGATAGATGAGAGATCCGCTTTTGATGAAAGCTAAACTTGATACTAGAATTGATACAAGATTCTGTATTAGTGTCTTCATAGATTATTTACTTCAATGTTTAGGACTCTCTAGTGAATTCATTGCTGCTCAGAGGTTGCGTTATAAATCCAAACCCATTAGATTATGTTTTTAAGTGGAGAACTTAGTCCTTTCCTGTTGGAGCACTTGAACTAACTCGTTTCCTAGTTGTGTATCTTAGTTGAGGACATTGAAATGAGACTATGTTATCCTAATTGTGATTGGCGAATGAAGTCGGTTATACCTACTTTGGTTTGACAGTTGAAAGAGATAAAATAATCAAAGGAATAGGAAGAGATCCCAGGGAGCTGTTATTCTGTGCTCTAGCGGGTTTACTGGCATATTCAAATGCATTCAGTGGCCATGTGCATCTCAAATTGCAGCAACTCTGGATTCTCCCTCAAGCTTGTCATAGAGTTATGTTTCACGTGTCTAGCTTTCAATGAGGTTTTATGGAGTAGTTCCTACTACACCATTGGTTAAGCCATGGCAAGTTGATCCCAATTTTCAGGACTAGTATTGTAATTCACACCCAACTCTTCATTGATATAGTGTCTATCTTAACATGCGTGGTTATACCACGTTGAAGTGGATTACGAGCTATATTCATTTCTCCCTTGTCCTGGTACTGTGTCATTCGATGCAATAAAACTTTGAGCGCTGGGCTTCATGGTCAAGGTAAATCATTGATGCTATGAGCTATCCCGTGATGCTTTGGTTTGGCACCTAACTGGGCTATAACAGGTTGAATTAATTCAGGTTACAGTATTTCGCTAAAATATGTCAGGGGTAAGTTTTCTGTCAGTACCTGTGATATTCTGCTTTCTTCCTGCTTTTACTTCATGTAGTTATTCAAAGAGAATATTATTACTTTCCTGGAGCTCCTTTTAAGACTAAAAAATTCAATATTGTAAATGCAATGGACATCCATGCTTGAGTTACATGTCAAGCAAAATTTACTAGGAGAAAATGTCCAACTGATTTAAAAATATGTGTCGTATCTAATACTGGTTTTAGGATTTTGTTAAGTCTGAGAACACATATATGTACTATACTAGCACTTGCTTTCTGTTTATATTTGATGGAGTAGTGATATGTCCAAATTGGCGCTTGTCCATGAGTTACATTTTTTGGTTAGGATACTCTTAGCACAAAGCAGTTGGGATCTTTAATTTGTTTATTTTCTGCGAATTATCTGTACTTCATTTTCTTGTTTTTGAGGCTAAATAGCCCTAGATCAATGTTGTGGCTGAATTACACCTTAATAATTGAGTAAATGATAACTAACACTACTACTTTTTTCATTTTTAGTTCTTGTCGTGTTCACTGTTCAGGATATATACTTGTTAAGGTTTGTTGCAAAAGAAAGAGACCAATAGTTAAATAAATGAATAAATGAAGAAAGAATACAGAAAATATTGTATTTATTAAAGGTTTTTTTTACAAGTGAATTTGCTAATCTTTCGAACATGATTATAACTATCAGTTTCTGCTATTGCAGTGGCTATGGGATTGCTGCTCAAGCACTGATTGCAGTGATGAGGGCTCATGATGGTCGAGGTCCACAAACAATGCTTTCGAGTTGTATTCTACAGTCATTAGGTCTTTCTTCTCCGGACGAACTAATAGGGTATCTTCTCTAAACTGATTTGTGTCAAAGTTGATGGGCATTTCAAATGCCTTCTCCTGCTTCTTCCATTCCGTTAGGGACAGGATTGTAAGGACCCACATTGGGCAACATTTACACCACATAAACTTGATTTGTATAAAGAATATTTGCACAAGAACAATATTTTTGGCTGTTTCATTTCATTCTTATTGGGATCTAGGTGGACCTATGCGGATCCATCTTGGGCTCGCATTGCAGCACTTGTTCCAGTAGTTGTATCCTGTGCAGAGGATGGAGATCAAATTGCAGACGAGATCTTACATAATGCAGTTCAAGAATTGGCTATAAGTGTCAAAGCTGTCGTCCAAAGACTACGCTTGGCCGGGGAAGGTTTGGCCTTTATAAAAATTCTGAACCTTATATGTTTTCATCATTCTCTATTTCTCTTCGTCGATTGCACTTAAATGATATACATGCCTACTCAGCTACTTTTAACTTGTTAGTTTGATGTAGCTTCTCTACTTTTTGGTGTACTACTTGTATGCATGGTTTTTCTCCCAACATCAATAAAATTATTTACCTTATAAAAAGAAACTTATTAATCCTCTCCTATACACACATGATTGTAATTTGATGACTGAGATAACTCCAGAGAATGGGAAATTTTACGGTTGAAGAAGATGAGCCATTGCTGATATTAATATGTTCTCCAGATTTCAGATTAGTTTCATATTACTATAGAATTGTTTTATGTATATTTTTAAATTGTACATTATGTTTAGATCTTCGAGGTTCAGTTTATATCTATTGCCATATCACCTTCTCCTATCATCGTCACTTTGACTAGCTTATTTGCTAAATCTTCTCTATGAAGATAAGACCCCTGTTTACTTTTTCCCAAAACTTTAGTTTTGCATTGATTTATAATGAAAATGTATAATCTAATTTATCTTTTTTTATACTTAGTTGTGTAATTAATAGTCCCAAAAAAAAAAAAAAAAACCAATTTTAACCTTCTTTGTCTTGATAGTACATCAATTTTAGCATCAGAGCACAAGTTCTGAATCTTCAGTTATTGCTGCATCCTAGTATGATAGCCAATTAAATAATCGTCACCTGACCCTTCATGAAATAACTCAACCCTCAACATTCAGGTGAACCTTCACGAAATAATTCGACCCTCAACAGTCAATTGGCATTCCTTTCTTGATGCTTTTTCATCATAGTACATTAATTTTAGCATCAGAGCACAAGTTCTGAATCTTCAGTTATTGCTGCATCCTAGTATGATAGCCAATTAAATAATCGTCACCTGACCCTTCATGAAATAACTCAACCCTCAACATTCAGGTGAACCTTCACGAAATAATTCGACCCTCAACTGTCAATTGGCATTCTTTTCTCGATGCTTTTTCAACAAAGATGAGATTCTTCTACTAATGCCGAAATCTTTGGAATTATGCTAATACCCTCACTGTGGTCCTAGCCAACCTTTTAAACATTTTTAGGGGAAATTGGTGCAGTTCATACAAACAACTACGCCTCACTCCCAAACAAGCTGGGTTCGGCTATATGAATCCTCACTGGCCATGTTCCTGGTTTAAATTCATCTAATGATGTAGTTCATAAAGATATAAAAAATTGTAGAGTATAAGAAAATGGACTGTTGCAGATTCTTGATATTGTTGTTAGATTTTTAGATTATTTTCATATTTATTTTTGATTACTTGCATAGTTATCTTATAGGTTTAGATTAGGTTTTAATCAACGAGTTCTTCTCATTATCACTATTTCTTTGATTTATCTATCCTTATGTTTTAGTTAGACAGAGAGTTTTGGTTGTGTTATGAACTAGCTTGTTCAAGGTTCTCAATCGATAAATAGGATCTTGTGTACCTATTAACACTGGATGAAAAGTTTGGTTTTTTGGGATTTCTCCGTTATTCCGAAAAGAAAGAAGAAGCACTGGATGAAAAGTTTATGAATTGATATTGGGTCTTACAATCTCTTTCACACTGTCTCACTTTTTCTCTCTTAATTTTTATCTCTTTTATCCTTATCCATTTCTTTCCATTGCATTTCTTCTATCTCTCTTTTGGCACTAAATTAGTGCTTGTTGATGACTGCAGATGGAAAAGGTTCCTTCCCTGTTGTTATGGTTGGAGGCGTACTTGGAGCCAACAATAAATGGAATATAGGGAATGAAGTCACTAATTCTATTTTAAAGACTTATCCCGGAGCTTGTGTAATTAGACCAAAGGTTAGTACTGTTCTCTCGATATGATTTTGAGTTTGTCCAGTTTTTCACGACAACTTTGAGGAGGACGCCAAGTTCATTTAATAACTGTTTTCTTTTGAAGTTGGTGGGTTTAGGGTTTAGAATATCGGTTTCTCATTTTTTGAATACAAAATATGTGTATAAAAACTACATAAAAGTACTATAAACCAACACATATAGAAGTACTACTGTCATCCACACCCTTGGTGTGGCCTAGTGATCAATGAAATGGATACAAACCTTGGAGACAAATCCCACAACATAGACAAAATACGAAGTATTTGTTCCCATTTGCCTAAACCTTGGGGGCAGAGTTACCCGATACTTGTGCTGATGGAAGGTAGCAGGTATCTGGTGGAATAATGGAGGTACACACAAACTGAGCTGGACCAACGGTATAGAAAAAAAGTACTATTGTCATTCTTTTTCATTTCACTTGTTTAGAAAGAAAATGGAAGGGGAGTCTTGGCGTAACTGGTAAAGTTGTTGCCATGTGACCAGGAGGTCAGGGTTCAAACTGTGGAAACAGCTTCTTACAGAAATGCATGGTAAGACTGCGTATAATAGACCCTTGTGGTCCGGCCATTCTCCGGGCCCTGCGTATAGCGGAAGCTTAGTGCACCGGGCTCCTTTTTTTGTTTGTTTAGAAAGAAATGACAAGATTTAGAGTACAAGTTAAAGTATCTAATATTTGGTGTGAATTAACTTCCTCAATCTTTTGACATAGAATTTACATAAACGGGAACTACATAAAAGTAATATGAACCATAACTTTTTTTAAAGAAAGCTACTTAGGAAACTTTTCGTAAAAATTATGGTAAAAAAAGTTTTGATTATGCCCCCAGGGTTTATTTCAAGTGGCAAAGGTTGAGGAACTTGTGACTTAGGTCACAAGTTCAGGAAGCCTGGTATATAAGTGGAAAGGGTAGAGGGGCAGACCCCATTATCCCTGAGTTTCGAATGCTGCGTTGGTCATAAGCGTTGGCCCAGAAGGATTTCTTGCTCATAAATTAAAGATGTTTGATTACCACGGTGGCATATAACAAGTTTTTTTTTTCATTTCCAAAAATGTAACATAAGTTCTTTCAACTGAATAATCTCATATATGTTGCCATCTTAAGAAGCATATCACAGTCTCTTCTAATTCTTTGCTTCTTGTCTTCATTCTTTCAAAATACGCAAGGGCCTTCCTCTTCCCAGACTGTCATTTACATTATTTGGCTACTTGATAGAGGATGTCATGTGATCCTTTCATAATATTAGGTTGCGCTTCCTAGTACGCAGCTGTATATTAATTTGTTACAAATTTACATTAGTACATGGATTTTATAGAAGTTTTGAGATTGTAATAGTTTTCAGCAGTGCTGAAGTTTTGTATGCTTTCTGTACCTTCTTGGTACATTTTTAATGAAATTTACATTACCCTATTAAAAAAAACCTTTACATATTGGAAATAATTTCCCTCTTCAAAATTGTGTTACTTTTTCTTGCTCTTAAAGAATTTTTCTCTCTTGACTTCCCACCTTGCTCCTTTGACACCGGGATCTGATTGGCGAAAGTTTACATGGAGGGAACTTTAATAAATTCTCTTAAGCCAACTGCTTCCACCATCATCTGGTGATGCCAATATCAAGGTTAAGGTGGCCCTTCATACGTTGGATATGCATTCTGGAGAATGAAGATGTTTGCTTAAAGTTTCAGACAAGATTCACCTAATTACTTTGATACCCAAAGTTGGGGGTAGCAACAACAACATACCCAGTATAATCCCACGGGTGGGGTTTGGAGAGGGTAGTGTGTAAGACCTTACCCCTTCCCGGAGAGGTAGAGAGACTGTTTCCGATAGACCCTCGGCTCAAGAAAAGGTGGAAATGAATAATAGGGGAGAAGAAGAAGAGGAAAGAGGGGGGAGAAAGAAGGAAGAGGGAGGCAAAAGACGATAAGCAAAGAGGAGAAAAAGTAGCATCAAATAGTAACCATCATGGAGCAACAATATCCAGTAAAAGGGGAGAAAAAATAGCATCAAATAGTAATAATCAGGGAGCAACAATCCCAGTAGCAATTTTCAAAAACAAAGGATGTGGTAGCTAAGTACCAGATAAAATAACAAACTAGAAGGAAATAACTTTCAACCCACAACAAGAATATTACTAGTACTACTGGTAAACCTAGGAGAAACTCACAACTACCTGTCAACCCACCACCTTAATCCTCGACCTCCACACCTTCCTATTGCTAGTCATGTCCTTGGTTAGGTGAAGCACCGACATGTCCTGCCTAATCACCTCTCCCCAATATTTCTTTGGCCTACCCCTGCCCTTCCTCAAGCCCGCCATGGTCAACCTCACACCTCCTGACCGGGACATCTATGCCTCTCCTCTTTACATGTCCAAACCATCGCAGCCTCGATTCCCGCAACTTGGCTTCCACGGATGCAATTCCCACCTTGTCCCTAATAACTTCATTCCTGATCTTGTCTTTCCTAGTATGTCCACACATCCATCTCAACATCCTCATTTCTGCTACGCTCATCTTTTGGACTTGGAACTTCTTGACGGGCTAGCACTCAGCTCCACCACCACCACCCTGTAGAATTTGCCCGTAAGTCTAGGCGGCACATTCTTATCATATAAAACCCCCGAAGCTAGCCTCCATCTCATCCAACCCGCTCCATTGCGGTGAGTAACATCCTCGTAAATTTTCCCGTTGCCTTGGATTATAGACCCAAGATACTTGAAACTATCTCTTGTGGGAATGACGTGAGTATCAATCTTTACTTGATACGAAAGTTTCCCTACAAAGGTGTTGGCTTCAACAACCCATAAGGGACGGCTTGCGAAGCTACACAAACAGTTAATTTGTTTATAGTCGCAAAAGTTTTCCTACAAAGGGGCTGACTTCAATAACCCATAAGGGACGGTTTGCCAGGCTACACAACTCAGAGAACTTTTGTACTATAACCAACGTTAGCTGTTTATAACTCAGAAAACTTTCGTACTACAATAAGCTAACTTTCAAAGAGTATTCTTACTCTATTTTCATACATGGACCGGCCTTTCCATCCATTCGAAAGAAAGAACAGGAGGGAAATTTAGAAATCACTCATATGTAATATATCACAAAAGATTTACAAAAGGTTACAAGATGATTTTCCAACTACTACAAGGCCTCCTTTATATAGGACTAGGAGGTTATTACAAGACAAACTTACATGATAAAATAAACCTATCTTACATGGAAAACTTATCTACATGTGGGTCCTTCTTGGCATGTGAAGAAATTTAGGCAAAACAACTAAAAAGCTCCTGAAAACATGTGAAAGGGGCGAAATATACATGGTGTAGCATGTGAAAGTATGAGGGAGCATGTGACTACATGTGAAAGTAGGGTGCTGCATGTGACGAAACATGTGGAAGCATGTGAAAACAAGTGGAAGTGGGGCCCGGATAGTATGGAAAGATGTGGAAATTTGTCTTGGCATGGGTAGATGATTTTGAAGGGTTTTTTGGTGGGTAATGTAGGATTAGTAGGGATTTAGATAATTATCCTTCATTGATTCTAGGGTTGTCTTCTAGGCATCTTTTCAAAGACCTTGTGTAGTAATGCCTGGAACTTGACGGTCCTTCTCCGCTGTGTTCTTTCTCCTTTGGATTGAGAGATGTAATCCGCAACTTTAATCTGGAAATATCGTGAGTGATTTTTTCTCGGATGATTTCTTATGGGGTTTGATACTCTTTTGCTGCTTCCCAGACTCTTTCCCAGTGAGGATGAGTGTTGGTATAATTCCAGCTTGCCCAATCTTTTGGCCATATCTCTCGGGATGCACCTATTTTTCTGGAAAAAGATTTTTTGTGCCTCGCTATACATTGATAAAATGGACACAAGCTAATGAAGAAACTAATGAAGAAAATGATTCTTTGTGCCTCGCTATATTCTTCCTCCATATTCTCTGTGGATGATGAACCTAATAAAGAAACTTTATTCTCTCTTGATGTCTATGAAGATCAAGGCAATGATCACTACCAAATTTCAGAACCAGTGATTGAAGCCCGAGAGGAGATCAACGCTCTCGTAGTTGTTCCTCAAGTAGAACTCAAGGTCTATTCATCCAAATGGGATAAATCAGCTCGAGTTATTGCTTTCATCGACACCGGAGCTGCTTCCTCGCTCATAAATCCTGCTGTTCTCCCTGAAGATCAATGGGTGCCGCACTTTAAAGATTTTAACACTGCATCAAATGGAATCCTGACTACCACCGTCATCACAAAGCATCCAGTCACAATTGAGTTCTTTCCAGGATTGAAGTACAGAACCAAGCTGATAGGGTCTGATGTACCAGGAAAAGATCTTATTGTTGGATTCAACATTTACAGACAACTTAGGGATCAACTCCAGATCAAGGCTAACAGGATAGCTTTTAAAAAGCAGTTCAAACTTTATTCTGAGATTCCAAGGCTATTCCAAATCACCAATGACGAACAAATTAAAGAGATTGAGCAAAATCTCATTGAACATTCCTGTGCTGAATCCCACAAGGATTTCATGAAGAAAGGGAAAAGCCTGTTATGGAAAAACCAAGAGTTTTTTATCAAGCTCCCTTTCAAGAAAAATGAAAACATCAATCCGACAAAGGCCGGTCATTTAGGCATGAATCCAGATCATCTTCAGCTTGCAAAGAAAGAATGCGAAGAACTTTTGGAATTTGATATGATAGAGCCGTCGGATTCACAATGGGCATGCGAAGCATTTTATGTCAACAAAAGAGCTGAGCAGACAAGAGGAAAACTCGGGTTAGTTATTAATTACCAGCCACTTAACCATTTCTTTCAAGATGATAAATTCCCCATCCCAAATAAACTCACTCTTTTCTCCCACTTAGCCAAGGCCAAATATTTTTCCAAGTTTGATTTAAAATCTGGATTTTGGCAATTGGGAATCCACCCGGAAGAACGACCCAAAATGGGATTTTGCATCCCCGATCATCACTTCCAATGGAAAGTCATGCCCTTCGGGTTGAAAACTGCACCCTCCATGTTCCAAAAAGCCATGATAAAAATCTTCTAACCCATCCTCCATACCTCCTTAGTTTACATTGATGACATCCTGTTATTTAGTGATACATTGGAAGAACATGTCAATTTGCTTCGTCAATTTGCTCCGTCAATTTGAGGCATTGGTAACATAGTACGGGATCATGCTTTCAGCAAAAAAGATGGTTCTTGCTCAAAAAGAGATCGATTTTCTCGGAATACATTTTGATCCCAAATATCTCTACATACATTTCTACCGCTCACAGAAATGCTCAAGAAAAATGCTCCATCATGGGGAGAGAAACATGATGAAGGAGTCAGAAAAATAAAGGAGATATCTAAAAATGTCAAGTCCCTCTACATCCCTTCAGATGGAAAGAAGATACTGCAAACTGATGCCAGCAATGAATATTGGAGTGTTCTATTTGAAGAAAAGATGGCCAGAGGAAAATATGCGGATACGCCAGTGGAAAGTTCAAAGATGCCGAGCAACATTATCACTCCACATTCAAGGAAATTTTTGCAGTAAAGAATGAAATCAAGAAATTCAATTTCTTCCTTATTCATACAGAATTTCTAATAGAGATGGATATGAAGGCCTTCCCAAAGATGATCCAGATAAATGCAAAAATTATTCCCAATCTTCAGCTTCTCAGATGGGCTCAGTGGTTCTCTCCATACAAATTTCAAGTCAAGCACCTGAAAGGAAAGGATAATATTCTCGCGGATTTTCTGTCTCGACCGGAAGAATTCTCAAAAAGATTTTCCCCAGCAAAACTGAAGTCAAAGCAAAAGCTAATTAGCCACATCTTCATGCTTTCAAATATACCAGGAACAAGTTCATTAAAGCCAACAGATCATCCACTGGAGTTGTTCAACCTCATGAATCCCTTTGATCCGTCAATTATTATGGATAGAAGAACTTATTATGAGCTCCAAGTTTTCTGGCAACATGGAGGATCCATTCTCAAGCCATATGGGGTCAATTCAGAATATCCGTTCTGCCATATATTCATAGCTCAAGCCGAGGATTTTCCACAAGAACTATTATGCTTTTTCTGGTACGTATGCCATCAGTATCATATTTTCATGGAATTCAAATGCAACGTCTTCAAGGATTTTGATAACATTGCACCAACCTTTAAAATATTTTTGCTATGGTTCAAACCTAGAAGATATTGGATAAAATGTTTCAACGATTCCTACACAGCAAAGGTATTCATGTTCCACCGGCCAGTGAAGATTATTAATGGAAAAGTCCAGACGCAAGCAGAGGCATCATTCTGGTGGAAATTTCCGGTGTCCATTTTATCAATGGAGGAAGATTATAGCGAGGCACAAAGAATCCTTTTCCAGCAAAATAGGTGCATCCCGAGAGAGATATGGCCAAAAGATTGGGCAAGCTGGAATTATACCAATACTCATCCTCACTGGGAAAGAGTCCGGGAAGCAGCAAAAGAGTATCAAACCCCATACGAAGTCATCCGAGAAAAAATCACTCACGACATTTCCAGATTAAAGTTGCGGATTACATCTCTCAATCCAAAGAAGAAAGAACATAGCAGAGAAGGACCGTCAAGTTCCAGACATTACTACACAAGGTCTTTGAAAAGATGCCTAGAAGACAACCCTAGAATCAATGAAGGATAATTATCTAAATCCCTACTAATCCTACATTACCCACCAAAAAACCTTTCAAAATCATCTACCCATGCCAAGACATCTTTCCATACTATCCGGGCCCCACTTCCACTTGTTTTCACATGCTTTAATATGCTTCGTCACATGCAACACCTTACTTTCACATGTAGTCACATGCTCCCTCATACTTTCACATGCTATACCATGTATATTTCGCCCCTTTCACATGTTTTCAGGAACTTTTTAGTTGTTTTGCCTAAAGTCCTTCACATGCCAAGAAGGACCCACATGTAGATAAGTTTGCCATGTAAGATAGGTTTATTTTATCATGTAAGTTTGTCTTGTAATAACCTCCTAGTCCTATATAAAAGAGGCCTTGTAGTAGTTGGAAGATCATCTTGTAACCTTTTGTAAGTCTTTTGTGATATATTACATGAGTGATTTCTAAATTTCCCTCTTGTTCTTTCTTTCGAATGGGTGGAAAGGCCGGTCCATGTATGAAAATAGAGTAAGAATACTCTTTGAAAGTTAGCTTATTGTAGTACGAAGGTTTTCTGAGTTATAAACAGCTAACGTTGGTTATAGTACAAAAGTTTTCTGAGTTGTGTAGCTTGGCAAACCGTCCCTTATGGGTTATTGAAGCCTGCCCCTTTGTAGGAAAACTTTTGCGACTATAAACAAATTAACTGTTTGTGTAGCTTGGCAAACCGTCCCTTATGGGTTGTCGAAGCTAGCCCCTTTGTAGAGAAATTTTCGTATCTATAATTTAGTTTGCTTTCTTGGAGTCTCTTACTTTGTTCTTTATACTGTATTGTCTCCCAGCCAAGATACATCTTTACTCCTTCTTCATGCCTCTCATCACTGAACTTTCACTCTAAGTATTCAGTTTTCGACCTACTCAACTTGAAACCTTTGGATTCCAGCGTCTGTCTCCAAACTTCCAACCTAGCGTTAACACCCGCTTGCGTCTTGTCAACCAGTACTATGTCATCAGCAAATAACATACACCATGGCATCGTGTCAGCACATCTAACGCTAGGGCAAACAAAAATGGGCTAAGGGCTGATCCCTGATGCAACCCCATCTCCACAGGGAAATGTTCCGAGTCTCCTCCCGCACTCCTCACTCGAGTCTTAGCGCCTTCGTACATGTCCTTAATCACCCTAATGTATGCTACCGGGAATCCGCTAACCTCCAAACATCTCCATAGCACCTCCCTCGGGACTTTGTCATAAGCCTTCTCAAGGTCAATGAACGCCATGTGCAAGTCTTTTTTTCTCTCCCTATACTGCTCCACCAATCGTCTCACAGGGTGAATGACTTCTGTAGTTGACCGTCCCGGCATAAATCCGAACTGGCTTCTGTAGTAGCACGTCTCTGTATCACAATAGCCAATCACACACTATGTATGAATAAAACTTCACTTCTTGAAATATGGGTGCTCGGATTCTGCAAGATCAATGCTATTGTGAACAGTTCCGAAATAAATTTATGATTCTTGCTGGTTGTTTTTAGTCAGACAGGACATGTGAGCAAACATAAATGCACTGAAGCAGCACCGATTTGGCTTGTTTTGTTAGCTAATATTTTGTTGATGTAGGGATATAATTTCTAGTGGTGCTTCTTTATAACCCGTGGTACATTGCCATTCTTTTTGTTATTCTGCTCCCAGTGCATATAAACTGCATTGCCAATGCTAACTTGAGTATGCTACCTTTCCATGTTTTTTTTTCTCTCGAATTCTTTTATTCTTCTCTTAGTTTCTGTCCTTCCCTGTCAGGGACACCTTTTTTTCTTCTTCCTTTTCTGGGGGTGGGTAGGTGGAGTAAGGGCAACGTATCTTTCTTCGAATTTACAGTAAAAGAAGTACACAGGCACATGGGCATGTATGCGCGCACGTGCACAAGCGAAACACGCATATACAGAACTAGTGAGGCATCTCCATTTGGATATCAACACTAAACAGTGTGGCACATGTAATTTTTTGCAAGTGCGGCAAACCTTGTTTTACATTGTTGCCTTAAGTAGGTTTTCACCATTTTCATACAAGAAGCAAATGAAACTAAGCTGTACATCATCACAGATATAAGGTGGAAAATGATACCAATAAAAAAGAGTTGCTCAAAAAAGAAATATGGCTGTGAAGTGTGAGGTCCAGAAAGTGTTAAACTCATGTCCATTTAATTTGTCACTTTGTTAATTATTTAGTTTGATTCATGTAGTGCTTTATGTGTTAATTGGATCATGATCTTTTCCAGTTTAAACAAAACAGCTATAAGGTATAAATAGTTCCTATCTTCAGAGATGCAATCTATGGAATAGGATTTGATGAATATCCACTGTTGTATTAAGACTTTTCATCACAGAACATACTAAGAATTCTGGACCTGTTTTATATCAAAGCAACCTCAAGATTTCAACTTCTCGTGACCTCATCTTGTTTTAAAAAAAGTAAAATGTTTTTTTTTCTTTTTCCAAATACCTGCTTTTTAAAAATGAAAATCCTTTTCGGAAACCCTTATTCACTTTGGCTCCATTGTACCATGCTTCTCAAATTGAATGAACTATTGTGGCATCGCTTTGAGTTTTTGTGTCTTCAATTCAATGACTTGTAGAGAATCGCTGTTAATGTGTATTTGCTCGTTGTCTGTATATTAGACATATCTTGTTTGACTGTTATCAATCCAGTTTTAGTTGATAACGCTCTCTGAAGAATTGTCCTTTCGTTCTTGTCTATTATCCTGGATTATTTTTGGGGCATATTACAGTATTTAACATAAACAAGATGGGTGAACCCATTTTCCATCACACCGACACTTGTGTAGCAGTTTTATGATTAACCAGATATGAAATTTTAGGTGTGAGATTCCATGAATTATTGTAACCTAATTTGTAAAAGCTAAAAATTGGTCTCGTGAATCCTTTTGACATTTCCCCTTTGATATCTGCGATAGCTACATCATTGATCAATGGTTTCTTATGCAGAAGAAAAACAAATAAACCATGAATGGGCTTTTTTCTCACCCTGGAACTGTTTTTCTCTTTAAATTACCATGATTTTACTAGTATGTTTAATGCTTGTCACACAATTTTTCAGGTAGAGCCTGCAGTTGGAGCTGCTTTATTGGCCTTAAATTTCTTGATGAAAGAAACAGTAGCTAATGGCCATAGTTGACACCTGATTGTACATATCTAACTGTGTTAACTGTATAACCATTGAAGTTCTCTTTCATTGGTGGTTCCAATTCTGGGTGGGCATGTCCTTGGATCAGTGTACTGTACTTACCTTCTCTTTCCATTGCATATGCAGACTGCTAAAAATGAAATGTTATTCAAATGAGCGTTGCACCAACATATCTTTGTTTCCTAAGTTGGGCAGTCTTTTGGTGCTGGAGGAAAGGGAAGGAAAAAGTGGAAGGAGATTGTTTGGTCATAGTTGCATTTGTATTGCAGATGGTTATATAGAATTCATAACACATCAGTATCTTATATAATATCTTTTATAGCATTCTCTGTTGAGAAAGAAATCCATTTTTCATTGGTGGTGGAATGGGATTGAACAGTTTTATTAGCGAGTCTCCAGTATCTCCGGCTTTAACCTAAGTAAATGATGCTCTTTGCGCCATCCTTCTAAGCAGCTTTCTTCAATAAATTTCCATTGGGAAATAGGTTGAACTTCCATCGCATTTTGGCTCGATACTTTCTATTACACTAAAATTGAAATGAGACTCGTCATTTATTTTTTAGTTTCTAATGATAGGATATGAATTATTATAGAGGATCAAGAGCCAGCTTTTTCTTATGTTAAGCATATTCCTTCTCCAAGGAAAACTTAAAAGCATGATATGTATCACCTGCTAATAGAGGATTTTTTTTCTAAGTGGTGTTGACATTTAAATAGAATAAATTTTAAGAATTTTATATTATAAAGAAAATAGAAAAATAATTTGCAGAAATTGCAATCTTGCAGAGGAAGCTGAGTACTTTTTTCTAAATTAGTATTTTGAGTTGGCTGAAATAAATTTATTCTAAAAAACTACGAGTTTTGTTTTCATCTCAAGTGGCATATCTATCTTTAGTTCATTGGTTTGGTTATTGTATTACAGTTTTAAAAGGTTAAAGGTTCAATACTCCCAAATTCTCGTGTTTCAAAAACTAGCACAAAGGTGAACCTATGTAGGATTAGGTTCGAACCCTTGACTTTCGGTGAGAGGCCTAATCATTGAACCAAGAAGCCCAAGCAGTTTAATGGAGTCATTTTATTTTTTATATTACTTCCTCCGTTTCAATTTAGATGAGATAGTTTGACTTGACACGAAATTTAAGGAAAAAAAAAGATTTTTGAAACTTGTGATCTTAAAAGCTTAAGGGGTAAAAGTTTTGTGGGGCCATGACATTTGTATGATTATAAAAGCTTCTCATTAAGGATAAAATGAGTAAAATGAAGAGTTTAAAGTTGAATTATTTCTAAATTTAGAAATGTGACATTTATTTTCAATTTAAAACGGAGAAAGTATAAAACTTTTTCGTTGGTATCGGATGACACTGCTTTGCGTAAGATAGATCTATTCAATCTTACGCAAAAGTGTTTCTAAGTAGATGTATGTCTATTCAATGAATTCATCAAACAAGTATATGCATGCATACTGTAAAAAAAAACTTTTACATCTACTTAGAAACAAACTTTTCCCTCTATCGTTACTTAGGGTTTCCTTTGTAGCATTACTCTTTCCTTGACCATTGCTACTACTTCCTAAACCTACAAACTCCGCCAATTGCATCTTTGTCGTATTTTTCCTTGGTCGTCCTCGTCCCATTTCCGATCAGCGTATTTTAGCATTCACGCTTAAAATGCGCCGAGAGACGTAAAAATTATAGTTATATATGTTACATTATGCATGCGTACTGTAAGTAAGCAATTTTTGACCTTTTCACAATTTCACCCTTAATATATAGTTATATACACGAGGTTTTCTTTCTCCCCCTTTCTTGTGTAAATCATATATATATTTTCGATTTGCCTCCTTGTATATATCCTTTTTGAATTGTGTGAAATCATTCTCAAATCCTAAAACATTTCATTCGTGAAAAGATATATTAAAGTTGCATTATTTTGGGATTTTTACGTACCTGTACACTGTTGGAAACTTTATTACCAAAAATATCTACGTTTAGTTAATTACCCGGCCTAAACTAGTTTTGTCTACAAAATATATACATTCCACCTTAAAAGACTCTCAATCCATTATTAGTGCCTTCAATCAAGGAATTTAGTTATACCTTTTTCTCTCCTCTTTCCCCTTTTCTCTCCAGATCTTCCGCTATACCTTTTTCTCTCCTCAAATTGAAGTTTCATCTGATTTCAATTAAACTCAAATGTTTGCGTTGAAAATCCTGACAAATTCAAATCCCTTCGAGTTCTTTTTGTGATGATAGTTGAGAGAGATGTAGCCTATTGAATAATTGTCAGTTTTTCAGTATCTTCATGTGTTTATGAAGTTATTTATTCAATGGCACTCCTGCAATTTGGAATCGTTGTGCGGTACAGTAGCTAATAGGGCTTCTAAATACGTAAACCTGTAAATAATAGGTGGAAAAAATCCAACCATACTTTAAACTAAGAATATTATACAAAAACGTGGTTGAAAATTTAACTACATAATACCAATCTCCAATGTGATTTAGGGTTTAAAAATTACTATTCCTAACGATTAGAAAAACTGAACTTCTTAATCTAAGGGGGGTTCTGTCTCTGTCCTATTGAAACAACCTTAGACTTCAGAGCATTAAATTGTGTAATCAAATCTTCTTTTAGTGTAAACGGATGCGGCTTTATACTTTGGTCAGTTAAGTTATCCTTACATTTGGGAAATGCTTATATTTACTCACGCAGTTAACAGTATGCTTATACTTAAATACAATTTGTATACAAATTTTATATAATATGTATTTTGTATCTGATTTATACATATTAAAAGTAAATTTCATACAACTAATTATATATTATACAACTTATCTACAATTTATCTACAACTTTCATACATTATTTCTACCAGTTATATACAACTACAATATCATACCACTTAAATATAATTTTTATTCAAATTTTATATAGTATGTCTTTTGTATATTTTGTATCTGATTTATACATAGTAAAAACAAATTTCATACAATTAATTATATATTATACAACTTATCTACAACTTTCATACATTATTTCTACCCAGTTATATACAACTACAATATCATACAACTTAAATACAACTTTTATACAATATTCTTCAACTTTCATATAATATTTAAATATATATATATATATATATATATATATATATATATATATATATATATATATATATATATATATATATATATATACACACACACACAATTTTACTACAACTTTACTATAATTTCGAAAGTATAATGTATGTCATGTCTTCTTCTTCTTCTTCTTCTTCTTCTTCTTCTTCTTCTTCTTCTTCTTCTTCAATCTGAAATTCAGCCAAAATCAAGTCTAATCTTCATCAAAACACCCTCAAAATTGAGATATAAACTCCAAACCATATTCCCAATTATTTGCAACAACACCCAATCCAAACAAATAATGGTTTTTGAAAACCGAAATTCGAATTCAAAGTTTCAAAGTTTTTTAATGGCTGTCAATGGTGGAATTGTTGCTCTCTTTTCCTTTGCTTTACATTACTAGAATTAAGGATTGAGAGATAGAGAAAGACGTAGAGAGAATTCTCAATTGTTTGCAACAACACCAAATTCAAAGAAATAATATTTTTTGAAAACCCAAATTCGAATTCAAAGCTTCAAAGCTTTTTAATGGCTGTCAATGGTGGAATTGCTGCTCTCTTTTCCTTTGCTCTATATTACTGAAATTAGGGATTGAGAGAGAGAGAGACGTAGAGAGAGAGGTCAGGATAGAGAGAGAGAGAGCGCGCACGCACATGAGGGAGAGAGAATAAGGATGAGAAATAATTGATTTCTTATATAAAGGGATACTTATTTAATTCCTAAAGTGTATATAATTGGTAAATTTGTATATGAGAGGTAATTAAATTGAAACTTGAGTAGGGAGAGTAATAAAAGTTCCAATAGTGTATATGTATGTAAAAATTCCTTAATTAATTAAAGCAAAATACCTTAAAACACCCCTAAACTTGGCTCAAATTATTAGTGTCCTCCCCAAACTATGCCCGGTCTTAATTACCTCCCTCAACTTGGCCTTTTGAGAGACGTTACCCTCTAGACGCTGATGTGGCAAAGAGTGTGAGTGCACTCGCCTGCCACGTGGATTTTTCTGTATATGTGGCATTTTTTTGAAAAATAAAATATATTTTTACCGCTTTAAGAATATTACTTTTTTAGATAATTTTTTTCCGAATACAATTTATAATAAAACTTGGATAGAACTTATATTATTTAGGCTAAATATTTTTCTTTGGCCAAAACTAATAAAGTTTTAGTTAATCTTTTTTTGTTTTGAGCTGAAAATAAAGATTTATGCAATTGAAATTAATAGTCAAGACATCTAAAAAGTTAAAATAAATAAATAGTCATTGCATCAATACATTCTTTTTATTTCTTCTTTTGATGCAATGACTATTTATTTCAATTGTGTATTTTTACTTTTTTAGGTAAAATTTGTAAAAAAGAAGAAGAAGATTTTTAGACACCGTAATTTAGAGCTATATAAAAAATTATAGCCAAAATAATTAATTTCAAACTATGTATTTTTTATAACTTTTTAGTTGCCTTGACTATTTATTAAAATTGTATAAATCTTTATTTTCAGGTCAAATTCAAAAAAAAGATTAACTAAAACTTTATTATTTTTGGCCAAAAAAAAATATTTAGCCTAAACAATGTAGTTCTATAATAAATTGTATTCGAAAAAAATTATCTAAAAAAGTAATATTCTTAAAACGGTAAAAATATATTTTATTTTTCCAAAAAAGGCCACATATACAGAAAAATCCACGTGGCAAGTGAGTGCACCCACACTTGTTGCCACATCAGCGTCTAATGGGGTAATGTTTCTCAAAAGATCAAGTTGATGGGGTAATTAAGACCGGACGTTCGGGGAGGATATTAATAATCTGAACCAAGTTTAGGGGTGGTTTAAGGTATTTTGCCTTTAATTAAATGTATATAGTTTCTTATTCTTTCTGTTTTTTTTTATTACTCCTACTCTATTCGTTAAGATAATGATTAGTGGGGTGGGTAAGAGTATTCTGTCATGCATGTGACGCACCAAAATTCTTGTGGGACAGGCAAGACAAAATGTTAGTATGAGATCACGTACAAAAGATAAAACTAAAGAAAGTATCAATGTGTAAATTGAAACAGATTCAGAAGTACTCAAATGTACTAGTAAGTAGTAAATGGAACACTATGCGAACATCATTATTATCTAGTAAATTTATACGCGCTTCTCGCAGTATAATAAAAAACTTAAAATCGTCTTCTTTAAAATTAAGAGCATGTTTACTTTTGAGCAGTAGCAAAAACAGTTTTTCTACTTTTGGAAAGACGCTACAAATTCTAACTTCTTCCAAGAAACAGAAGCAAAAAATTAATTTATACAAGACAAAAAAAAACTAATAATAAATTTATATTTTCCAAGTTATGCCTCATTAATTTAATATTTTTTTTCTTTTCCTTTTCCTTATTCTTTTTATTTCTATTATACCTTTCTTCTCTTTTTTTTTAATCATATTTTTATTCTGTTTCTACTATTTCTAAGAGTAGATTTTAAAAATATTAAATGATGTATTTTGATTTATTTAAATTATCATGTAAACAACAAGTAATACCAAATAATCAATGTGAGCACGTGATTTTTGTTTTTGCGCGATAGTCGCTCCAAAAGAATAAAAATTGATCCTGCTGTACAATTTTGGATTTCTGTGCGGCACTTTGTTGATTTATTTGTGACTTTGGCCTATTTTTATTTATTTACTTTATTAAAACAAAATTCAAAAAATGTGTACGTATCATGCATAATCTGAACCGTAACATGGTTTAAATAGAAAGGCATAAACAGGCCTCTTTGTCCGTGATTTTGTTTTGTTTGATTTTACCTGTTTTGAAATATCTTTAGTGTGTGTGCAAATAATTGTATTGAGTGTGTATTTAATTTTAATTTGATTTTTTGCTTAGTTTTGTTTTTAAAATGAATAAGAAAACAAATAAAAAAAATAATAAAAAAAAAGAGAAAAGGGCCCTTTCTTCTTCCGGATTGGGCCAATTTATTAAATAAATTGGCCCAAAACAAACAGCCCAAAACCCAGGCCTGCCCGGTCCAACACCGGTGGATGCCCAGGGTGTCTAAACGACACCGTTTTAATCCAGTGTGGTCTGGGCCGTTGATCTCAAATTGATCAACGGCCAAGATCAATTCCCCGTAACCCACCAACAAACCCGACCCGTTTTCACCCGGACCAACCCAAACCCCTTACCCTCGAAACGACACCGTTCCACTTAAGCCATCAGATCCAGACCGTAGATCTAAATTGATCTAACGGTCGAGATCCGCCTACCCATTCCATATATAAGCCCTTAACATACCCTGCCCCCCTATCCGATACCCCAGCCTTCGTCTTCAACCTTATCCCCTTCAAACCCTAGAGCCGCCCCTGTATCCCCCACCATGAAAACCGGCGGCATGAACGCCGGTGACCTTCCCCTTAACACCCTAGAACGCCCTTGCCATCCTGAACCCAAATCTATCAACCATGTAGTTCGAATCCCTCTCCACCTTCTCGAATCTTCATTTGAAGATTCGAGTCAAAACTCGATCTACTCAGTTTAACCCCAGTTTCATACCAGACACTCCCCAGACCCCCCTCGTGACCAAACCATACTTGGTTTGGTCCGAATCTGATCAGGGAGGCATGAATCCCAGATCTGAGTTTTGGAAATTTTGTGTTCCTCCGTCACTGGTTCAACCGAAGAGATTAAGGTCTAATGGACTTTAATCAAAGTGTTTCTCGTCTGAGAAACACTTCGTTTAAAGTCCGTTCAGCCTTAAGAAAGGCCTGACCAAGTCCGAGTTAAGGTTTTGATCTTTGGCGGTTTAAAGTGAGTTTTCTTTCTTTTCTTAGTTGTTTTGGTTCGTTTGATTGTTGTAAGGGTCTGTTCGTTTTCTGTTTATGCCTTTGACCTCTATCAACTGTGCTTCAACCACTTTGCCTGAACCTCTGTTTGTTTGTCTAAATCCCCCCCCCCTCCTATTCTGATAAGGCATTATGTATTTGTTTGTGCAAGTAGCTGATTTTCGAGTTTGGACTGGCTAGTTGACTCCTCGAGTGTATTTCTACTTAGTCAGTATAATTCGAACCATGTATCGATACTGTTTAAATGTCTGATTTTTGGCTACGATTGTGTATGTTAATGCTAATATAGTTGAGTCGACATGTGTCGTCAATTAGTTTCAACTGTCCGAACAATAACAAATCAATTTGCTTCTGTTTAACATTTGCCTGAATCAATTAAGAACCAAGTCCTGTTACTTATAGTCGTTAATATGATTTCAGAAACCTAAGGCTTGATCTGTAATTGAAATCTGAGTTGATAGCATGTGCACTTGTGCACAGCATGTGCATTGTGCACAGCCTGTTTTCCTGCATAAAAAGGCTTTTGATTTTTAAAAACAATTTGACAGCATATGCTGTCAGACATATTCTACTGCCCATACCTTGCTTTAAGTTTAAAAAAGTATTAAACCTTTTAAAAGTAAGTCTGTCAGGGAATGTTGATGGAGGTTATATACTTAAATAACTAATTGGGATCTGAAAAGGTAAAAGACACATGGGAGGGGTACTGTGACATTTGGAAAACAGGCTGTTAAAAGAGATGGTGTTGAGGCTTATAAAAGGAGACAAAATTGGGCAAGAAAAGGGGGGCATTAGGAGATAGACATAAAAAAGGGAAGAGATACAGAGGATAGAGAGAATCAGAACTGAAAAAGAAAAATACACACACTGTGAGGAGTTTTGAAAGAGAGAGCTGATAGAGATACACAGAAAAAGCATACAGAGATAGAGAGAGACAATGAGAGGGAACATCTGAAAGTTTCAAATTCTGAAAACAGAAACTAGAAAAGTTTTCTCTTTGATAATCCAAATAGATTTCAAATTGAGGACTGACATTAGAACTTGAAAAGAAAGGAGATAGGGAAAGGGATATCACAAAAATCAGGAATTGTCTTCTCCCTACTGTTTGTTCGATTCTCATTTTGTTCAAACTGTCCAAGTTAGTCCTGTTTTCCTTCAAGTGTCAGTTAAGTCTATTGTTTGGATTTGTGTTGTTGGCTTCCCCTGGAATTGGATTGCTTGATTCTCTGACTCCATTACTACTGGGAATTTGTCTCATTCTGCCTCTCCTCCATTGGCTTTATTGGCCTCTTGCACTGGGATTTCTGTTCTATTTGGCACCTGCTGTTACTGCTGTTTTTTGGTATCGCTTCTATTGCCCTACTGACCCCTTGCTTCTCCTGTTGTATCCAATATCCAGGTACATACTAAGACTCGCATTTGATGTAACAATGAAAGCATGAATCAAAAGATTTGAAGGAGTTATTATCACCTGTTGTATTGCTTACGAATTGCTTTTTTTTTAATGTTGTTAAGATATGCAGTTTCTTGGTCTGCTAGCCTAATAGAGACACATTAGTAAGGTTGTACTTAATTAAAGTTTATGCCCATCTGGAGCTATGACATTTTATTCGTTTGGTAGTACATAAGATGTAAATACAATCCATGAAATGTGCAGCCATTTTAATACAATTGCTAACTCAAAATCGCCATTTCAGCATGTTTTGAATATGTAGGGGCAAATGATTGTTTAAGATCTAGCTAAAGACAATACAGTTTCAAACTCTTGAGTTTCAGTTTGCGTGAAGCAGCTTATAGGATGAGTTTAAAATACCATTAGTCGCATTTCTTAACAAGCAATCTTAATTAATCTTGTCTGAATAAGTTAAAGTTAAGGAGCTCTTGTAACAGTCATAGCATTTCATCAATCCCATATACGTTTCTTTTATCAAGTTCAAAGCATGTTTACATGAGGTACAATGTTTCTTCATTCCGTAAATAATTAATTGGATGATTAGCTAAAAATCTGGATTTGGGCCAAACACATAGTAAAAATAGCACGCCTCTTTTCTTCTATTTTTTAAGAGATAAACACATTAGAAATGTAATCGCTTTAGGATGTTCCTTCTAAAAAAAAATGAGACGAGCCTCGCCAAATGAGATGAAAATCACGGGGCCCTCAATAAATAACCTTGATAATTATCTAGAATTCAGGATAGGCCATTTAATAAATTTCATGGCCTTCCACAAATAATAACGCGCTAGACCCCCTTAGGCGCCCTTAATAAATTACACTGTTAAACTTGGGTGCACATTGATGTGACCCGAATCCAAATCTCGACGGAGTCGAAATGTGTTAACAACTACGGGCGCATTGACTGTGACGTGGTTTGAGGTGCATTTTCACGACGTTGCAATTCTATAAAAATAAATGATAATAATAAAAGCGGTTTAAACTTAATAAAAGCACATAAGTCACAACCTGTATTTAAATCAGATACTTAGCCATTATAACAATTTAAGCGACCGTGCTAGAACCACGGGATTCGAGGATGCCTAACACCTTCCCTCGGGTCAACAGAATTCCTTACTTAGAATTTCTGGTTCGCAGACTTCATTTGGAAAAGTCAAAAATTTCCTCGATTTGGGATTCAAGATAAACCGGTGACTTGGGACACCAAAAACCAAACCTTTCCCAAGTGGCGACTCTGAATTAAATAAATAATCCCATTTCGAATATTGTCACTTAAATTGGAAAAACTCCACCCCCGCATCTTACCCTTTGGGGCCGGGCGCGCAAAAAGGAGGTGTGACAGCTCTGGCGACTCCGTTGGGGATTTGTAACCCAGAACCACTGGTTCAGGGTTCAAGAATTCGAGCTTAGAATAGTTGTTATATTTGGCTTTATATTCTGATCTTTATTACATGTTGTGCATAACGTGCTAAATGTTGTTTTACCGCTTTGATATTATCTGAACTGTATATAAACTGTGCCGAAACCTTTCTTTCCTTACCTCCGGGGAGAAGCTCGCTGGTCGAGACTCCCTATTCTGTTAGTGTCTATACCTGAAATAAGAAAGAGGTTGGACAAGTTACAAAGCCGGACGATCTCGCGGGTCCCCGGTACGTAGCCCCCTCCTCGACTCGAGTTGTCCGCTCGGGTACACAATCTAGAACAAATACCCAGGTTACGAACCTAGAATAACTTGACTTCATGCCGGATCCCTAGTAGGAACGCTTATTTGCATCATGTTGCATTTGACTTAGGGGACTCAACACAGGGGTTGGGTCCGTCTAGGACTAGCAACCTGAAATGAAAAGACCATCCTGTTGCATCCTATTTGTTTCCGCGCATTTATTTGTCTCGGACATACATGCTGCTTGACTTTGGAGTATTTGAAAAATATATATATAAAAAAAAATAACAGTGTATAAGACTAATTTTTTTTTTTTTTTACTTTGAAAAATAGCAATGCCCAATTACTGTCAAAACTCTGCCGAAATTTTGCGATAATAAAAGGGAAAATGTTTTGTCTTCAATAACTTGCTTTACTAAAAAAAAAAGATAGAAAAATAGTCTTTTATTTTTGGAAAATTGTTTGTTAAAAAGGGAAAGAATTTTGTTCTAAAATAGTTCGGTTAATTTTACCGAACTACGCGGGTCTGATTCTCACCGGATGTGAGATACGTAGGCAAACCCCATCGGTTCCGGCCCCAATTTTTTTTAAAATTCAATATATATATATATATTTTTCTTTAGAAAATACAAAAAAAAAAATAAAAAAAAATAGAAGTTTTCTTTAAAATCAAATAAAAAAAATATAAAATAAAATAAATAATCTTCTTCTTTCTGAAGTCTTTCATATGAAAAATGAAATAAGCAGCAACAAAATCAAAAAAAAAAAATACTCTTTGCTCTCTAGTCTCTTTTTGTAAAATGTCAAAAAAAAAAAAACAATATTTGAAAAATTAAATTTCAAAATATTAGGATTTTCCTTTAGAAGTGCTTTTGTAAATAAATAAAACTCAGAATTCCACATCATTTTCTTAAAAGTCCCTCTTTCAAAATTTAAGAGGCAACATCATATACGTTCTTTCTTCCGTAGAAAAGGTAAAACAAAACAAAAAAAAATCAACCAAACATATATATTTTTTTTAATAAATTTCCAGAATTCAAGTCAAAAGCAAATAAACTTTTTAGAAGTCTTTCTTTAAAAATAAAACAAGAATCAGAATAAACAAAATTTTCTTTCTTCTTTTAAAGTAGTTCTTTCAAAAAATCCAAAAAAAAAAAATCAAATCTTTTGAGCCCTATGCTAAATGAGCACTTGCTTCTTTATTTTATATATTTGTTAGTTTCGAACTACGTAATGATCTGATTCACGTAGGCATCGTGATACGTAGGCAATCCTCATCGGATCCGGTCGCACTTCTTTTACTGCAAAATAATAAATAAAAAAAAAAAAACTAATAAGAGGAAAAATGTCGGAATGACGCATGCTCTCGTAGCAAACATATAATAATCCACTTAACTGTATAGGTGCATCATGCCCAACGTGAGATTAACTATCTGTTATTTGCTGCAAATTAACCGTGCGCTTGTCGATGAGTATATCCAGGGTTTTTGGAAAGACGGTTGGTTTGGTGAAAGTCTGGCCTCGCACTCATACTTCACGAGGTCAAGGAGAAGTGTTCAGCTACCTGTTGTTAGGACCAGAAGTAGTACTCACACTTACTTCACCAGGTCAAAAGGCAGTGTAGAAATGTCTTCAGAAATTCCATTGCAAACAATCTCTGTTTCCGAGGAAAGCTCGATCTCAGCCGTCCTCACACCTGAGTCCGCAACTGCGGAGGAAAATAGAATCCTACGGCTCCGCATGTTGGAAATGCTGGATGACTGGAACAATGGGAAAGAGCCGCCAAGTGTCATCCCCGGATTCCCTGAATTATTCTCCAGGTCAAGTGGGACTTCTAATGTCCCCATAAATTACCCTGCTACCCCATTTGGTTACCCAGCCACCTCCGCCTTCTCTGCCGGATCACCTTCTGAGCCTCATCCCCGAATGTCGGCCACTGATGCAAGCATGAACATCTTTACTGCATCGCCTTGCCCGGCTACGGCACAGCCTGCCATATACAAGCCAAGCTTTGACTCCTCTTCTTTTACATTCCACGCACCATCGTTCTCAATGGAACCAACTAGGTTCGCTACCAGTACTAATCCGCTACCGCCTCAGTGCGAGCTCGCACCAGGGCAGGATCAGAACCCCAAAGTTGTAGAACAAAATGAGATTGCCAAGAGAATGAGAAGCCTTGAACAATGTCTGAAGAATATGCAAGGATTGAGCGGACAAAAGAGCGTCTCTTACGCCGACCTGTGCATGTTCCCTCACGTGCACCTGCCAACGGGTTTCAAGACCCCCAAGTTCGAGAAATACGATGGGCACGGTGACCCCATTGCACATCTTAAAAAATACTGCAATCAATTGCGGGGAGCCGGCGGAAAAGAAGAGCTGCTAATGGCATATTTTGGAGAAAGTTTGGTGGGAATCGCTTCGGAATGGTATATGGACCAGGACATATCTCGCTGGCATATATGGGATGATCTTGCCAGAGACTTCGTAGGGCAGTTTCAATATAATATCGACATCGCGCCAGACAGAAATGCTTTGTCAAACTTAAAGAAGAAACCCTCGGAAAGTTTCAGAGAATACGCCATCAAATGGCGTGAGCAAGCGTCAAGGGTAAAACCTTCCATGGACGAGATAGAGATGGTCACTACTTTTCTCCAGGCTCAAGAGTCCGACTATTTCCAAAACATGATGTCAGCCATGGGAAAGCCTTTCGCAGAAGCGATTAAGATTGGAGAAATGGTGGAGAACGGTTTGAAAACGGGAAGAATTTTGAGTCAGGCAGCCATAAGGGCAACCTCCCAAGCCGTCCAAAGCGGGTCTGGAGGAATGGCAAGAGGGAAGAAAAAAGAGGAAACGTCCATGACAGTGGCAGAGGTGGGAGAATATCATAATCCCGGGCTTTGTTCTTCGGAAAGAACCTCGCAACAGTATTTCCCCCACCAAAATGCGACCTACGCTCCTCAGCCCTACATGGTCATGAGCACCCAGCCTTATATCCAGCGGACACAACCAGTCAATCGGGGGCAGGCCCCACATCCTAGGAATCAGCCTCCTCACCGAAACCACTACAATCCTCGACCTCCTCAAAATAATTTCCGTCCTCGGGAACCACCCAGGAGACCCAACTACACACCAATCGGCGAACCCTATTCCACCCTATTCCCTAAGCTTGTCCAAATGAATTTGTTGCAGCCCATACCACCGAACGGGCAGAACCCGGGATCACCATCATATCGGCGGGGTGTCAGATGTGCATACCATTCGGGGGTAGAAGGGCACGACACCAACGACTGTTGGACATTGAAACAAGCTGTGGAGAATCTGTTAGACCAAGGGAAGATTGTGTTGAGAGACGAGGATATCCCAAATGTGACCAATAATCCGTTGCCCGCCCATGACAACGGGCTGATAGTTGGGATGATTTGTGAAGACAAGGAGGTCGATCTGGCACTGAAAGCCATAATTGCTATTGCTGATACAGAAAAGGGACCCAGGGTAACTCCGGAACAAGAAAAAGGAATAAGTGATGTATTCAAGCAGGCCTCCATGGTATGGGGGACGGTCAAAACACCTCGGCCGAACGAGCCAGTGTTTGTCGGACGCATACCACAGGAGCCAAAATACAACAAAGAGGAAGATGATAAGGTGTCCCCGCTCGACGAGAGTGAGGAAATATGTGAGGCAACAAGGGAAAAGCTATGCGAAATGCACATGGTCCAGCCAGGAGAGGGCACTAGCACCGTTGAAGTATCGTACATGGGGCCAAGCACCAAGCTTCAAAACTAGAAGGCTACACCATTCTTGATCAAACGGAAGTCCTAATGAACCTGTCTTGCCACTTTCTCTGCATCACGAGTAACCCCCGAGGGCGACTCAGATGTTTTTCTTCAGTTTCATGTTTTTAATTTCCTGTATGTCGACCTTTTTCCTTATCTTCCCCAAAATGCCAAGAAATGAAATCATGCTTGATTACTCACTTTCTTCTTCTATGTTTTCTTTTGTGTTCTCTTCAATTCTGATAAATGCAGCTTTAAATAACATGACATGTTTGCGGACTTCATGCCCGGATCACGAGGACTCCGATCAGACTTCAAATAATGAGTCAAAATTTGAGATATAAAGAATTTGAAAAGTAGGAACAACTAAAGAAAATTGGTTCATGGTTTGGAAAATGTCCGTCACTAAAGCAGAGTTTGAGAGCAGTAAATGGGTTTAGACCCGTACAGAATGATAACCTTAATAACTGCGGTTTGTCACAAGCAATTATACCCAGAAAGAATGGTCCATACGTCATTGAAGAACGTTACCAAATGGAGCATTTGTATCTGGACGACGTCGAAAGAAACGACGTCAGCCTTGCTTGGAAAACAGGTGCAGCGACATGTCTAAATCACTCTGGCGATATCTTTGCACATTTTGAGATGACAAAGGCTTTCATTCTCGCTACCCAAACACTATGAACCCTTTGCAAAACCCATTTGAGCTGGTTACTCTTCTTTGATTACCCTCTTTGGAACCTGAAAATATTGTTGAAAATAAAGCAAAAAAAAAAATAAAAAATAAAAAATAATAATAATAAAAAAAAACAACAAAAACAAAAATCAAAAAAAAAAAAAACAACAAAAGTGTGCCTGAACTACGTTTGACTTGATTCTGAAAGGATACGTAGGCAACCTCTCCTTGGGGTTCAGTCACACCAACAAAAATCCAGGAATTCCCCGGAAAGTAAAACTGGGGCAGAAGTTATAATAATTTGGCAATAATCCCACCCAAAAGGTTCCAAAGCTGTAGTTCAATCCAAATTCTTTTCACCCCAAACCTTTTTAAAGTCCTTCTGATCAATTAGCAAAGTATTTCAAAATAGGAAGATGGAATTATTTGGTTTCGATACAACAAAATGAGGAGAATAAAGATGAGAGAGTCTTGTCGGTGAAAACCTTTGGGCACCGTGAGGCGACGAGAGAAGAGAAATTGAAATGAGAGAGCTTGTTTAGTGAAAACTCGCAAGGAGTACTAGCAGACGACAGTAAGAAGAGAAATGAGAGAGGTCGACTAGCGAAAACCCGCAAAGGGCGTTGTCGGCCAAAAGATGATTCCACCTCAGAAAGTCCTGGCAAGGTTCCCGGGTTTTTGAAAAAAAAATAGATCTGTTTTGATTCATGAGGAAATGCAAGTTCTCGGAGGTCGGGCATCCAGTCCAAAAGGCATGTCATGTCAGTTTGAAACTGGCATACACTCCAGATAAGTCCCTCTTTTCTCCCCGAAAGGGGCGTTTCTCTTTAAACTCATATGTTCTCCTTTACATAGTTTTCTTTGAGTTCTTTTTGATCTAACTCTTAATTCCGTAGTAATCGCAAAGAAAGGTGGCAGGACCGGTTTTTACAGGGCTCCGTTTGGCGAGAGTCGAATAAAATGTACAAACTCGGTGGCGCGTCAGTCCCATCCCGACTGGCCATGATAGTTGATTTGCTTCCAAAACCAACAAATCCCCACAGGCTATCCCTTGTACAATTCCCCAAGGAAGTCCACCCCAGCACATCCCCAGCAAGTTTGCTAAAAAAAAAAAAAAAAAAAAAAAAATCCCCACAGAGTCTCCCTGATAAAATCCCCACCAAAATCCCCAAGCAGAAAGGGACAGAAAAGCCAAAGCCTTATAAGGCAAATCATCACAAAATCTGGAAACGCAAGTCTGAGTAGTCCAAGAGTTTTCGCATGTGAAATCCAATCAATAGCAGAGTTTCTCAACAAGAATTGGGCCAAGACAAGGCAATTGGAACAGTCAAGGCCCCCAAACTAACCGCCGTTTTCAAACTAATAATCTTTCTTTGTTTAGGAAGATTGAGACAGGTGCGACACAAAGTAGCAGTGCAAGAAGCAGGTGTAGCCCAAAAGAGATAAAGCGCGCAAGCATTGAAACAACCTTGTAGCAGAAAACGGCCAAAGGTAAGTTTCCCATAATACTTTCATGCAGTTTGATTGAAAACCATAGATCTCCCTGGCATAACCCAAGGGGCTTTATCTACCCAAATCTCTTCGGCATAACCCGATGAACCTTTCCGGCATAACCCGATGAATCTTCCCGGCATAACCCGATGAATCTTCCCGGCATAACCCGATGAATCTTCCCGGGATAACCCGATGAATCTCTTCGGCATAACCCGATGAACCTTTCCGGCATAACCCGATGAATCTTCCCGGCATAACCCGATGAATCTTCCCGGCATAACCCGATGAATCTTCCCGGGATAACCCAATAAATCTTCCCGGCATAACCCGATGAATCTTTCCGGTACAACCCGATGAATCTTCCCGGCACAACCCGATGAATCTTTCCGGTACAACCCGATGAATCTTCCCGGTATAACCCGATGAATCTCCCCGGCATAACCCGATGAAGCCTCCCGGTATAACCCGATGAATCTTCCCGGCATAACCCGATGAACCTTTCCGGCATAACCCGATGAATCTTCCCAGCATAACCCGATGAACCTTTCCGGCATAACCCGATGAATCTTCCCGGCATAACCCGATGAATCTTCCCGGGATAACCCGATGAATCTTCCCGGCATAACCCGATGAATCTTCCCGGCATAACCCGATGAATCTTCCCGGCATAACCCGATGAATCTTCGGGTTATATGAATCTTCCCGGCATAACCCGATGAATCTTCCCGGCATAACCCGATGAATCTTTCCGGTACAACCCGATGAATCTTCCCGGCATAACCTGATGAATCTTTCCGGTACAACCCGATGAATCTTCCCGGTATAACCCGATGAATCTCCCCGGCATAACCCGATGAAGCCTCCCGGCATAACCCGATGAATCCTCCCAGCATAACGCAATAAATCTTTTCGGCATAACCCGAGAACCTTTCCATGCAATCAGCATTAGGGTTTTAAAATCCTAAACTGAATTTTCCTTTAGTCAGCATTAGGGTTTTAAACCCTAAACTGAACCTTTCCCCAGCTAGCCGGTATTAGGGCTCCAACCCTGAACTGAGCATGCGTATCCTCTTTCATCAATTTTATGAACTTCCTGGTAAATAATTAACGAAATTTTCCTAGTGAAACTGGAGCAGAAATTTTCGTTCGTTTGTTTGTTTTTCCCGCAGGTCTAACCTCGAGCCACACGGATCGAAATGACCCACGAGATGAGTCTCAACTCAGAATCAAAGAAGAAAAGACAAAAGTAGACATCCCGAGATATCAGAGTGAATGGAGAGCAGATCGACTCCAACGTTTGACTAAGGTCCTAAACCCTGCCAATCGCGTCTCACTCAGTATCCCAGAGGTTGAACAAGTCGCCGCAACTCGCAAGCATCAAGATTCAGATCGGAGTCTACAAGCAGAATCAGCTAAGACCCAAGATCAAGTCGTAAAAGAATCACAGATAGGAATCTTGTAACTGGCAGTTGACATACATATAAGTAGTTAGTTCAGTTTCTAATTTTCGTTTGGTTGTAATAAGGCGGTCAGTGACGTAGCAGTGACAACAGCAGCAGCAGTAGCAGCAAGCATTGCAATCCCATGGTAGTCTCAGCTACCAAAACTTCTCGAACTACATTAACCTGATTCCTGTTTAGCCCAGGATATGTAGGAAATCTTTGAAGCAAGATTCGGTCAGATCTTTCAAAAAAAAAACATGCTTCATGCGGAGTGGTCCATTGGCAAAAATCGCTCATACACGCTCACTTTATCTTTGCACGAAAACTCTTCGTGTTTCCGAACAAAGAGGGGCAGCTGTGAGCACGTGATTTTTGTTTTTGCGCGATAGTCGCTCCAAAAGAATAAAAATTGATCCTGCTGTACAATTTTGGATTTCTGTGCGGCACTTTGTTGATTTATTTGTGACTTTGGCCTATTTTTATTTATTTACTTTATTAAAACAAAATTCAAAAAATGTGTACGTGTCATGCATAATCTGAACCGTAACATGGTTTAAATAGAAAGGCATAAACAGGCCTCTTTGTCCATGATTTTGTTTTGTTTGATTTTACCTGTTTTGAAATATCTTTAGTGTGTGTGCAAATAATTGTATTGAGTGTGTATTTAATTTTAATTTGATTTTTTGCTTAGTTTTGTTTTTAAAATGAATAAGAAAACAAATAAAAAAAATAATAAAAAAAAAGAGAAAAGGGCCCTTTCTTCTTCCGGATTGGGCCAATTTATTAAATAAATTGGCCCAAAACAAACAGCCCAAAACCCAGGCCTGCCCGGTCCAACACCGGTGGATGCCCAGGGTGTCTAAACGACACCGTTTTAATCCAGTGTGGTCTGGGCCGTTGATCTCAAATTGATCAACGGCCAAGATCAATTCCCCGTAACCCACCAACAAACCCGACCCGTTTTCACCCGGACCAACCCAAACCCCTTACCCTCGAAACGACACCGTTCCACTTAAGCCATCAGATCCAGACCGTAGATCTAAATTGATCTAACGGTCGAGATCCGCCTACCCATTCCATATATAAGCCCTTAACATACCCTGCCCCCCCTATCCGATACCCCAGCCTTCGTCTTCAACCTTATCCCCTTCAAACCCTAGAGCTGCCCCTGTATCCCCCACCATGAAAACCGGCGGCATGAACGCCGGTGACCTTCCCCTTAACACCCTAGAACGCCCTTGCCATCCTGAACCCAAATCTATCAACCATGTAGTTCGAATCCCTCCCCACCTTCTCGAATCTTCATTTGAAGATTCGAGTTAAAACTCGATCTACTCAGTTTAACCCCAGTTTCATACCAGACACTCCCCAGACCCCCCTCGTGACCAAACCATACTTGGTTTGGTCCGAATCTGATCAGGGAGGCATGAATCCCAGATCTGAGTTTCGGAAATTTTGTGTTCCTCCGTCACTGGTTCAACCGAAGAGATTAAGGTCTAATGGACTTTAATCAAAGTGTTTCTCGTCTGAGAAACACTTCTTTTAAAGTCCGTTCAGCCTTAAGAAAGGCCTGACCAAGTCCGAGTTAAGGTTTTGATCTTTGGCGGTTTAAAGTGAGTTTTCTTTCTTTTCTTAGTTGTTTTGGTTCGTTTGATTGTTGTAAGGGTCTGTTCGTTTTCTGTTTATGCCCTTGACCTCTATCAACTATGCTTCAACCACTTTGCCTGAACCTCTGTTTGTTTGTCTAAATCCCCCCCTCCTATTCTGATAAGGCATTATGTATTTGTTTGTGCAAGTAGCTGATTTTCGAGTTTGGACTGGCTAGTTGACTCCTCGAGTGTATTTCTACTTAGTCAGTATAATTCGAACCATGTATCGATACTGTTTAAATGTCTGATTTTTGGCTACGATTGTGTATGTTAATGCTAATATAGTTGAGTCGACATGTGTCGTCAATTAGTTTCAACTGTCCGAACAATAACAAATCAATTTGCTTCTGTTTAACATTTGCCTGAATCAATTAAGAACCAAGTCCTGTTACTTATAGTCGTTAATATGATTTCAGAAACCTAAGGCTTGATCTGTAATTGAAATCTGAGTTGATAGCATGTGCACTTGTGCACAGCATGTGCATTGTGCACAGCCTGTTTTCCTGCATAAAAAGGCTTTTGATTTTTAAAAATGGTTTGACAGCATATGCTGTCAGACATATTCTACTGCCCATACCTTGCTTTAAGTTTAAAAAAAGTATTAAACCTTTTAAAAGTAAGTCTGTCAGGGAATGTTGATGGAGGTTATATACTTAAATAACTAATTGGGATCTGAAAAGGTAAAAGACACATGGGAGGGGTACTGTGATATTTGGAAAACAGGCTGTTAAAAGAGATGGTGTTGAGGCTTATAAAAGGAGACAGAATTGGGCAGGAGAAGGGGGGCATTAGGAGATAGACATAAAAAAGGGAAGAGATACAGAGGATAGAGAGAATCAGAACTGAAAAAGAAAAATACACACACTGTGAGGAGTTTTGAAAGAGAGAGCTGATAGAGATACACAGAAAAAGCATACAGAGATAGAGAGAGACAATGAGAGGGAACATCTGAAAGTTTCAAATTCTGAAAACAGAAACTGGAAAAGTTTTCTCTTTGATAATCCAAATAGATTTCAAATTGAGGACTGACATTAGAACTTGAAAAGAAAGGAGATAGGGAAAGGGATATCACAAAAATCAGGAATTGTCTTCTCCCTACTGTTTGTTCGATTCTCATTTTGTTCAAACTGTCCAAGTTAGTCCTGTTTTCCTTCAAGTGTCAGTTAAGTCTATTGTTTGGATTTGTGTTGTTGGCTTCCCCTGGAATTGGATTGCTTGATTCTCTGACTCCATTACTACTGGGAATTTGTCTCATTCTGCCTCTCCTCCATTGGCTTTATTGGCCTCTTGCACTGGGATTTCTGTTCTATTTGGCACCTGCTGTTACTGCTGTTGTTTGGTATCGCTTCTATTGCCCTACTGACCCCTTGCTTCTCCTGTTGTATCCAATATCCAGGTACATACTAAGACTCGCATTTGATGTAACAATGAAAGCATGAATCAAAAGATTTGAAGGAGTTATAATCACCTGTTGTATTGCTTACGAATTGCTTTTTTTAATGTTGTTAAGATATGCAGTTTCTTGGTCTGTTAGCCTAATAGAGACACATTAGTAAGGTTGTACTTAATTAAAGTTTATGCCCATCTGGAGCTGTGACATTTTATTCGTTTGGTAGTACATAAGATGTAAATACAATCCATGAAATGTGCAGCCATTTTAATACAATTGCTAACTCAAAATCGCCATTTCAGCATGTTTTGAATATGTAGGGGCAAATGATTGTTTAAGATCTAGCTAAAGACAATACAGTTTCAAACTCTTGAGTTTCAGTTTGCGTGAAGCAGTTTATAGGATGAGTTTAAAATACCATTAGTCGCATTTCTTAACAAGCAATCTTAATTAATCTTGTCTGAATAAGTTAAAGTTAAGGAGCTCTTGTAACAGTCATAGCATTTCATCAATCCCATATACGTTTCTTTATCAAGTTCAAAGCATGTTTACATGAGGTACAATGTTTCTTCATTCCGTAAATAATTAATTGGATGATTAGCTAACAATCTGGATTTGGGCCAAACACATAGTAAAAATAGCACGCATCTTTTCTTCTATTTTTAAGAGATAAACACATTAGAAATGTAATCGCTTTAGGATGTTCCTTCTAAAAAAAATGAGACGAGCCTCGCCAAATGAGATGAAAATCGCGGGGCCCTCAATAAATAACCTTGATAATTATCTAGAATTCAGGATAGGCCATTTAATAAATTTCATGGCCTTCCACAAATAATAACGCGCTAGACCCCCTTAGGCGCCCTTAATAAATTACACTGTTAAACTTGGGTGCACATTGATGTGACCCGAATCCAAATCTCGACGGAGTCGAAATGTGTTAACAACTACGGGCGCATTGACTGTGACGTGGTTTGAGGTGCATTTTCACGACGTTGCAATTCTATAAAAATAAATGATAATAATAAAAGCGGTTTAAACTTAATAAAAGCACATAAGTCACAACCTGTATTTAAATCAGATACTTAGCCATTATAACAATTTAAGCGACCGTGCTAGAACCACGGGATTCGAGGATGCCTAACACCTTCCCTCGGGTCAACAGAATTCCTTACTTAGAATTTCTGGTTCGCAGACTTCATTTGGAAAAGTCGAAAATTTCCTCGATTTGGGATTCAAGATAAACCGGTGACTTAGGACACCAAAAACCAAACCTTTCCCAAGTGGCGACTCTGAATTAAATAAATAATCCCATTTCGAATATTGTCACTTAAATTGGAAAAACTCCACCCGCGCATCTTACCCTTCGGGGTCGGGCGCGCAAAAAGGAGGTGTGACAATCAATGTTATTCCTTACATTGAGTATAATAGAAATAAACAATATTTTTTCAAGAAGTAGAAGGAGAAAATTAATTTATTCAAGACAAAAAAACCCTAATAATAAATTTATATTTTCCAAATTATGCCTCATTAATTTAATATATTTTCTTTTCCTTATTCTTTTTATTTCTATTATACGTTTCTTCTCTTTTTTTTTAATTTTATTTTAATCATATTTTTATTTTGTTTCTCCCATTCCGAAGAGTAGATTTTAAAAATATTGAATGATGTGTTTTGATTTATTTAAATTATCATGTAAATAACATGTAATACTAAATACTCAATGTTATTCCTTTGAAATAAATTTATTTTATATTAATTTAAAAAAAATGTTTTTATTTTTATTTTACATTTTATATTATAATTAATTCTTTTATAATAAATATTTAAATTTATTTTTCTTTATTAAATGATACTAATTGTAAACTGAACTTTTATTGCCATTTTGTCATAATTTTATATTTAAAAATACTTTTTAAGAAGATTGGGCCAAACACAATGAGCTTGCAAAAAGTACTACTCAAATGAATTGGCCAAACACAAAGCTAATTTGCAAAGTACTTTTTCAAAAAATACTTTTGAATAAAAGCACATTTCAAAATAAGTAATCTTGGCAGCTTATCCAAACGGACTCTAAACAGAGATAGAGAGATAATTTTCTCATTTATTTGTGCCAAGACTTCTTTTTACTAACAAATCGTATAATATATATTTTTTTAAAAAATAATCACTCACACTTAGTCGACAACATACAAATTAATCAAAAACAAAAAAATAGTTATCTTTTTGGATTGAGGACCAATGAAACTCTATACATAGATTAATATCAAATCCATACATATATGTAACTAGACTGGTATGGCCGTGCAATGCACGGGCCCAACATGTTAGTCGATGCATTTATGCTTGTCTAATAATGAAATTAAAAAACAAAAATCTAAAAAATTCCGAACAATGAATTAATTGAAGAAAGAAAATCTAGAGAGTTAGTTAGTATTTGGCTTGTATACATCTATGCATTATGTTTGTCTTAGAACAGTGAAATTAAAGAATGAAAATCTAAAAAATTATGAACAATAAGCTAAAGAATGAAATTCTAGAAAATTAGTTAGCATTTCGTATGTATAAATTGATGAACATTGTCAAGCACAAATTAATAAACCCCTTTTCAAGCATTTTTTGATTATGTAGGGTGAGTTTCCCCGATTGTGAGATTGCACTGGATTGGTATTGTTGTAGGACGTGTTATTGACTTGACACAACAATCTGGTAAACTTGAATCCTGGACTTATATTTTTGCAACCACATACGATTTTTAGTAAATATACTACTAAAAATCCTTGTCACTTCACTTCAGTTCAATCAATTTTTTGTCTCCATTATAACCGGCCAGATCAATTAGTAATCTGAAATCTTTCCTCTAATTGTAAGACATCTTTAAGGAAGACATTGAACTCCTGAAAGATCTTTCATACAATCTTCTTAGTAACTGAAAATTAGAAAAAAATATTTCATGTCTTCTACGTGCCACTTTACCTCTTTATTTACAATCTCTGTTTCAGAAATAAACGATTTATAAATAATTTTAGTATTTTTCTCTTTTCATTTAACATGTGACCAAATGTATCCATCTGCCTTACCTTTCCCCTTTTTTTCTCTTTTCATTTAACCTGAAACCAAATGTATTCACTTGCCTTACCTTTCCCCTCTTTTAATATTGAATTTGAAGAGCCAGAGTCAAAACTGAAAGAAGGAACTTGTTTTAGGAACAAAATGCATTAAATCTCTATTTTCCTCTTCTTAGTAAAAATAAATATAAAGAGTAGAACAATATATCAGCAGTCCATATAAGCATCACAACTCATAAAAGAAATCAACTACCAATAAAATAGGCCCAAGTACATAGTACATGTCACATAACTTTTTGTACAATCTGGAACTGCATTCTTCATCCTCTTTAACCATTTATATATACTAGTATAGTAATTCATTCATGAAAGAACTCATTCTTATTCAAAAATCAATTGTTAGAACTCACACAGACAAGATGAAAACATTCACTACATTTAATTAAATTCCATACACATGTAAAAAAAAAAATTGAATAGTCTAACACGACACCTTCACTATCATGTACAAAAATTTTATAGTCAGCAACTAATACTCATGGGAGGAAGATCCTAGTTCACCATGAGCATCCATAAGAATTTCTTGAATAACTCCATTTTTAATAATTTCAAAGGGTTACAACTATTATCAAGAAAAGTAAAATGTTAGAACTGAAGGATAACATGAGCAGACTGTGAGGGGTCTTGTGTTGCAAGTGAATTCAGTGTTACGAGGCCTAAAAACTTCCTTCTACCTCACCTTGATTTACGGGCATGGTCCGGACCTATATCCGGAAAGTCTTCTATGTGAAAATATGAGAAATATAAATTTCTAGAGTTAAAATTTGATTATGGTTGACTTTGGTCAACATTTTGAGCAAACGGACCCGTATCCGTATTCCGACGATCCCGGAAGGTCCGCAGTAAAATATGGGACTTGAGCGTATGCTCGGAAATGAATTCCGAGGTCCCAAGCCTTAGAAATTAATTTTTGAAAGAAATTATTTTACTGAATTATCTAAGAAATGAAGAAAAGAATTAATGTTTGAAACTATTATTATTAGGCCCGTATTTTGGTTCCGGAGTCCGGTACAAACTTGTTATAGTATTTGAAAGATAACTGTGAAATTTGGTGAAAAACGGAGTTTATTTGACGTGAGTTGGATTTCCGGTTGAAGAGTTATGAACTTTGAGAGTTCTTGATGAAAATGTTGAGTTTTGAGGTTTAATTCATGATTTTACATGTTATTTTGATGATATGATCACACCGAGTAGGTCCATATGATGTCTTTGAGTTAGTATGCACACTTGGTTTGGAGTTCCTAGAGCTCGGGTGAGTTTCGGGTAGGTTCTGGGATGTCTTAGGCTCAAAACATGGATGTTGTAGGTTCAGAGAAGTGCAAATCTCTGAGCCCGCCAGTGCTGACCGCATTGGTTTTAGTGCTGTCCGCGGTGGGGGCTGTGCGGCCGCACTCGATTTTGTGCGGTCCGACTCCGGAATCCCATATCTTTTGATCTACAAGGAATTTTGAGATGATTCAAAAACGAAAGTTGTAGCCCTTCGTGTCTAGTTTCCATAAAGGTAAAGAAATAACATTTGGATATCTGTAGAGAAAGTTATGGTCAAAATACTAAAGCATGTCACTGCAGTCCACAGGGAAAGCTGTGCGGTCGCATCGATTTTGTGCGGTCCGCACAGGGGGTCTGAGAGGGGTATATTTAAACGGAATTTTCAGTTATTTTTAATTTTTCAAAACCCCAAAAACATAAGAGGTGATTTTTCAAACAACTTTTCTTCTCTAAAACATTAGTAAGTGATTTTTAACTCATTTTCTTTACTCCTTAATTTCTTTTTACAAGATTTCATCCTAGAATTTAGGGTTTTCATGGTGGAATTGGAAATTTTGGGAAAAACCTAAGAATATTGAAATTTTGGGGGATTTAGACCTCAAATTGAGGTCGGATTCCAAAACCAATTATATATCCGGGCTCGGGGGTGAATGAGTAATCGGGTTTTGATCTGAATTTCGGGTTTGGACCAAGCAGGCCCGGGGTCGATTTTTGACTTTTTGGGAAAAACTTTAGAAAACTTATTTCCAAGCATTAGAATTGATTCATTAAACATTTATTAATATTATTAAGTAGCTTGTGGCTAGATACGAGCGAGTTGGTGGTGGAATCAAGAGGTAAAGCGATAGTTGAGGCTTGAATTGTGTTCGTGACATCGAGGTAAGTGTTTGGTCTAACCTTAGCTTGAGGGATTAGGAGTTGTGTCTTATTTTCTATGTGTTATTTGTTGAGTACGACGTATAGGCATGGTGACGAGTATCTATACGTTGGTGTCAAGCATGCCCGTGAGTCTTATACTATGATTAATGTGAATCCGTTTCGTATTGTTCATGCTCTATATGATAATTTCTATTGAGGAATATGACTTGTGGAAGTATTATTGTTAATTGAACATGGTAGAGCATTGGCTCAAGTTGAGAATTTAACTGTTGAACATGATAGAGAGTTGACTCAAGTTGAGAATTGAATTGTTGAACATTATAGAGCATTAGCTCAAGTTGAGAATTGACTTGTTGAACATTGTAGAGCATTGGCTCAAGTTAAGAATAGAATTGTTGAACATTATAGAGCATTGACTCAAGTTGTGAATTGGGTTGTGAAGTAAATGTGAAAGAAGAAAATAGAGAGAGAATCATGATATTGTCTCCCTTGCCGGGATGTTATTGTTTTGATATTGTTTTCCTTGCCGGGATTTGATTGTTGTACTATTATTCCCTTGCCAGGATTTTATTGTGATTTTATTATTTCCTTGCCATTATTTCTTGTGATTGTTGTTTGGGTGAAGAAGAGTGTTAAAGCACGAAGGGTGATGCCGTGTATGATTTTGTGAGGAAGACTGTAAAGCACGAAGGGTGATGCCGTGTATGATTTTGTGAGGAAGAGTGTAAAGCACGAAGGGTGATGCCGTGCCACACGATGTACAATTTCGTGCCGATTATATTGATTTTATGATGAGGAAGAGAGTAAAAGCACAAAGGGTGATGCCGTGCAATTTATATTGATTCTTATAGTGAGGACGAGAGTAAAAGCACGAAGGGTGATGCCGTGCACTTGTCCTTGATTTTCCTGATTCTTGCTGATAATTGAGTTATGTTGTCCTTTACGTTTATTTACTGATTTTCGGTTGTTACTTGATTTTATTTCGATGTTATAGATACCCCTACCATATTTGCCTTGTGATTGTTGCTTGGGTGAGGAAGAGTGTAAAGCACGAAGAGTGATGCCGTGTATTGTTTTGGTGAGAGAGTGTTAAAGCACAAAGGGTGATGTCGTGTATTGTTTTGGTGAGAGAGTGTTAAAGCACGAAGGGTTATGCCGTGCACTTGTCTTTGATTTCCTGATTTTTATTGATAGCTGAGTTACGGTTTCTCTACATTTAATTGCTGGTTTCCTGTTGATACTTGTTGTACCCTGCAACATGATTCCCCCTTCCTATTTTCAATTAAACTGTGGTAATCCTCATATTTATTTGTTGTTCTTCTGTTATTATTCGATGTTCCCGCAACATGTTATCCCCTCCCATGCTTAACTGTACATTACTGTTCTTCTTTTCCGTTGTATATGATTTAACTACATAGGTTTATTTGGTAGTCTGGTCCTAGCCTTGTCACTACTTCACCGAGGTTAGGCAAGGCACTTACCAGTACATGAGGTCGGTTGTGCTGATACTACACTCTGCACTCTTTTGTGCAGATCCCATTGCTGTAGACTTCGGACCGCAGAGAGATTGTTGCTACGCGTTCATCAGACGACCCGAAATAGTCCTGCAGGCGTCCGCAGGCCTTGGCGTCTCCTCCCATCTATTATTCCTGTTTCTTTTGTATTCCCAGAGACAATGTTGTATTATTTCTTTCAGACCTTTAATTGTAGTACTCTTAGACAGTCTATGAAGTTGTGACACCAGTCTTGGGTAGATTTGTTATGGATTGGTATTAGCAGTATTATTAAAACTTTACAATACAGCCTTCCGCTTATTCAATTCTGTTGTTATCTAATTGTTGGCTCTTAACTGATATCAGATTAAAAATGGAAACAAGGTAAATAGTTTAGTTGGTTGGCTTGCCTAGCTTTTACTAGTAGGCGCCATCACGACTCCCGAGGATGGGAAATCCGGTTCGTGACAAGTAGACAAATACACTTCCTCTTTCAAAGAATGAAACATCTAATGGAGCATCGATTATATTTTATATTAAATAATATAATCAACAATTAGATCAATTTACTCGCCTAAATATTGCAAAAAATAAGTACAGAAAATGAGGGAAAAATTTATATGCCATGCTATTACAGACTAAACTAAAACAGGCGCATAAATATACTTTTGTTTTTGCTATGAGAAGAAGACAAGAAGTTATTCACATTAAAGTTTGTCAAACCCTCACATTTTAAAAATAAAATAGTATCATCCATCTGCATATTATTATTTTTTCAGCAAATGCACATAATCATTGTTATAGGAGTAGACGTCATTGTCCCAAAATTCTCTTAATCCATAAATAAAGAGCATTCTCTAGTACCAGGTGTTAGTCAAATATTAACCGAAATCGATTGAAATTTTTATTTTTTTGCTGTGGGACCACTATTTCCATTGTCAAAATTTTTTTGTTGACTTTTGCGACCAAATACTTAATTTTTGACCGATTTCGGTTGGAAATTAACGACCAATTTCGGTTGGTATGCCTTGGACGAAAAATGCCAGTTTTCTAGTAGTGCGTGCTACACAAGAAATAAAAATTTTAAGATTGCCAAGAAAAATAGTACTTTCAAAAGTAAAAGTTCCAAAGCATAATAAAACTAACAAAAGAATGATTAATCTTTAGACTTTAGTCACGCTATCTATAAATCAAAACCTCACATTTATTTTCTGAACATAGAGGGAATATCAAGAGTTTAATATAATGGGCGAAAGGAAACAATTTTAAGAAAAATAAACCAGTTAAGTAGTACCGATTTAATTTTCTATTAATAATCTACTTTGGTTTAAGGAGAAAATAATTTTTTTTTTGTTACGGAGAAGATAAATTGCAACGAAATATTTTCTACTAATTAACTTTAGAAATACATTAACTACTTGAGATACTCTTGCAATCCTCATATTCTTCTTCTTACACGTAGCTATATTTTTTGTATTTCTCAAATAGCACCCTTCGAGAGTTTAGCTTACTTCTTGCCTGTATTAGAAAGTCAAACTGTTTACATGTATATATAAGATCTGATTCCCTCATTATAGAGTGAGATTTATATTTTCAAAAAAAAGAAATTAATGAAAAAGTAAAAAAGAGTAAAAGAAGATCAAACGAAAAATCTTTGGTACTATAAATTTTAAATATTTTTTCCTTTTTGCTTATTTATTTCCTTTTTCTCCCCCGCCCAATGAATCTTCTTTTCCTTTTCCTATTCTTTCCTTATACATTTCTTTCATTTTGTTCTCTGCTTCTCTTTTTACCCCATAGTTGCTACTTCAGTCCAAAAATTTAAATCACATTTTCCACAAAAAAGTAAAATTATACCATCGATTAGTATTATAGGTAAAAAGTGTGATAAACATAGATTCTCCACCTGCTTTTAATAACAAAAAAGAGAAAGAGAAGTAATTTTTTCTTCACAAACTACAACAGATTGACCAAAATTTACAGCAAGGAATTATCCAATGATTTTTATTTCATACATACACTAACTTCACCACTAATAGATGAAGAAGAAATGAGAAGTTAAACAGAAAAACAAAAATGGAGGAGAAAGGAAAAGCAAGTTACTCCTCTTAAAAAATAACGATGGATGCAACAATTACCACTTACCTGCAAAAGACAACACACCTAAAGTCAATATAATATGAAAAGGTATAAACATTAAAAACGAAGTAAGAAACACCACAAACTAACAGGGAGCCTCAGACAAAGATAAAAAGCACAATATTTTCAACTAAAATCAATAAAAGTAGGGAAAAAGCATTTGTAGTTGGAAAAACCGTGCGACAACTGGAGGTCTCTAATATGGAGAGAGCTACTAAAAGACACCTTTCGCTGGAAAGGAAATATAACCGCTACATACAGGAAGATGCAAAGGTCGGGTCATACCGTATAAGACCATGAAGTGACGTTTCAGTTCCTTTTTTACTGTTGGAACAAATGATAAAATTGAGAAAAAAGAGAAATATGAATCCTAGAGCTGCCACATCACTTTCTTATTCCCCTCTTTTATATTTATATATAGATATAGATAGATGATTGCCGATTAATGAAAGTTGGGAGGTGCAACAATACGCTATGTGTCTATGTCTGCGAAAAGCCAATCAAGTAACAGTTGGTCATAAACTAGCCAAGTATAAAAGTAAGATGAATGTACGTATTTTGTAATTAGTATTTATAACCATTTTCCTTTATATCATTTAATTATATTGTTGAAAAAAGGACTTTTTTTTTTTTGCTTAAACCGAGAATTGCATTAATAAAAGTTAAGCGATTACATGAAAGAGTACTGAACGGCTAGTGCTAATGCCAATTACATCAAAATCTAATTGCATGGAAGTAAAAAGAGGAAGTTCGACCTGCAGGTGGAAACAAATTTTGCTAAGGCATCCGCCATTCCATGCCCTCTCGAAAAGTATGGCCAAGATGCTGGACTTTCAGTTCATGGAGCATTGACCTGCAGGTGGAAACAACTTGTGAGTACTTCGGACTATCAGTTTGTAAAATTTGAAGTAATACCTATGAGTCGGTTTCAACCACTAGAGGTTGAATACAACGACTAATGGCAAATAGATAACCCGTGGTAAAAAGCTAAAAGTTCAGCTTGGAGGGCATTTGTATGTGATATGTGTTTTGCAAATCCATAGATCCAATGTCCTGAGGCATCACGAAAAACTCTCCCGCTCCACCACATTGTAAAGCTGGGTCATAGGCCCCGTCAATATTTAATTTGTAATAAGTCAGATTGTGGTTTGTTCCATGTGATTGGTTCCTTAGCATTTCGTTGTTTTCTCCTAGGAATGCTGGTTGAGTAAACAGTTTGAGTTGCCAATGTGATAATAGGTGATAGGTTGATTAGGTATTTAGTATTAGCAAAAATATTATCATTGTGGTTTAGCCAGATATGCCATAAATGATTGGAGTGTGATAAATGAAGGTGCAATAATATTTGCGGTTAACGAGATGTTCAAGTATTGTGCTGAACTTTAATATTCATAGTAGCTAATACCCTTACCCGGTACCCGCCCGTTCTGATCCTTGACTATTGAATAGTTCCACCTCCGAATACGTATATTGAGAGAATTCCATGATCCTTCCGTGTGAAAGAAAATGCCTCTACTTAATGAACACTTTCTTACATTTTTAACTAGCAGAGAAAGATTTTTGATGAAAGAATACTAAAAAGAACGTAAACAATGAAATGATAATATAGCTATAGGCCGTGGAAAAATAAGATAAATTAGTCCATCACAAGTTTACAATTAAGAAGTAACCTTTATTAGTATGTACTGTATATAACGAATTTGATGAGACGAATAGAATCTCTTCATTCGTAATTAGAAATTTTGGATTTAAACCTTGTAAATGAAAAAATTGTGTATGGAGTACTTTTCCCTTTATCTTTAGCCGGATCTCTAATGCAAATATTTAATACCGAGTAAGGAAAAAAAGGTAACTTTCACTAGTATTCTTTTCAAGGGAATCTAGTATGCCAAGTCCTCAACAGCTAAATAACAACCTTTAGTCACGAGTTTAGTTAAAAAATCACAAAAGAAAGTTGTGGTCCATTTACTCTTCATTCTTTCTACTGTAAAGGGCTAAATATATCTCTTTACTTTCGAAAATGGTCTAAGAATACCCTTCATTATGCTACTGGGTTATCTATATCTCTATTGTCATACTTTGGAACAAAAATACCCCTATTTTGAATGGAGTGCCACGTGACAGCACCAGATTAAAACGACCCATTTAGGAAAGTCATTTTTCTTTTTGTTTTTAAAAAACAAAAATATTTTGTTTAAAATATATTATTTCAGTTGTTAAAAAACGAAAATATTTTGTTAAAAAACGAAAATACTTTTTTCAGTCTTTACAAGTTTTTTTCCAGTTTTTAGAAAAAAAATGCTTTAAAAAAACTGTTTTTTGTTTGTTTGTAAAAACTGATTTTTTTTTTTGTAAAAACTGAAAAAAGAAGAATTTCCTACTGGTGCATTAGTTTAAAAAATATGAAAATATTGCAAAATCTCTTTGTTTTTTTTTTTACAACAAACAATTCTTTGAAAAAAAATGAAAAAACTGAAAATAGGGGGCCGGGTTGTGGGTTTTTTTAAAAACGGGTTGGGAAAAAAAGAAGAAATGAGTCATTTTAATCTAGTGCTGCTACGTGACACTCCATCCAAAATAGGGATATTTTTATTCCAAATTATGACAGTAAGAGTATAGATAACCCCCAATAATATAACGAGGAGTATTCTTAGACCATTTTTGAAAGTAAAAGGTTATATTTGGTCGTTTGCCGTTCTTTCTATCATGAAGTCATGTGCATTCTACATTCTTCCACAAATACAGTCATGTGCATTCTTGGGTTCCATATGAATTTGCATTTGGCTATAAAATTCTTTCTGCACCAAAACTGCTGAGAAAATGGAATCTTCTACTCGTACTACTTTTTATTTTTCATTGACTGATTGATTTTAATTATATGTATTTAATTAAGTTTATTGGCTATCTTAACTTTCATTTTGTTAATTAAGATTTTATTTCGATAAAATTTTACTCGCATTGGGTGTTTATACCAAGTCAATGAACGCAAAACACATGTCTTACATATACACTCTTTAACATTTAACCATGATTAGTTGATATACATTTTCACTTTGATTGTTTAATTTAGCATTACCTTCGATTCTCCGCCTTATAATTCCTTCCTCTATTTTTCCTTCTCCTACCCTTTATGTATGATTAAAAGAAAAATAAACACAAAAAATTAATTTCATATCTTGTTCTTTAATTTTGATAGTGTTTGAGTCAACTTATGTATACACCAATTTTTTTACAGAGTATTTGAATCTTCCACCAAGTACTAGTGCCCAAAAGAGTTAGACATGTGAGAATAAAACAACTGATTAAATAAAAACTAGATCCTTCAAGTTTTAAACAAAAATGTAAACACAATAAAAATGTTTAACTGATGATCACCTAAACGTGTAATATTGATGTAGTCAGAAAGGCGAGCTACAAAAAGTTCTAATATAAACCTATAAAGCAAATTCAAATCATATGAAATGCATTGAGTCTTTGCTCTAACTAGTCATTGATAATATCCAATTAAAATGCAAAGTTATATTTACATTCGTCATTCTAACAAGTAACAACTACCATTTAATATAATCCCTCTATTATTTAACGTAAATATTAAACTCGAATAAATATTTTTCATAAAACAACATAGGAAGGAAGGAAAGTACAATATTCCAAAATTGGACCAACTATGGAAACATAAGAAAAAGCAATATTCCGAACTTAACTAAATCGAACTATCACAGAATATGTCTCATTTGTTAATTTCCTACTATGACTTTCTGTGTTACTATCCAAAGTTGAGTGACTTTTTTGTTATAAAAAATCGTTTAATAGCTTTCGTGATACTCAGTTAAATTTGACAACTTTAATGCAATAATTAAAGTGAAAGCTAGCTGAGTGATTATAACTCAATAGACGTGTACCCCATTGGTTTCAGTTGATGATTTGTACTAATACTGCCTATTTAATTAAATTGGAGGGTAAATGTGTTAATTTGATCAATACAATGACCAAAATCAAACTAAAACAGTAATTTATGGAACAAAAACGGAATAAAACAATTAAAGTTCAAGGATCAAAATCACAATTATCTAAAAAAAGGAGAATTAAAACGGTCGCTCGCCCTAATCAAGAAAACATCAATCTCCATCCGAAATAAATCCTACTTTGGACTAGGATACTCGATAGTTATATATATGTAATCCATAGTTTGATTTAAAAAAAAATAGAGAAGTTATTGCTTAAGACACCAATTTTTATTGTGTACGTGGATAAAAAAGAGATGAAAAATGATGTCCCAAAAAAATTATCATCTATTTCCATGTTCGACCAATTCTTCACGGAAATTCAAAGAGACATCAAAATTCGAGACATGAAGAATTTGGAATTTTCTACGACTAGTTTTTCTTTCGATAGATTTGAGTACTAGCGTATTTTTATTTCCCTTGTGAAAAAACTTAAAATAAGAATATGGTATGTGACAGAGAAGAAATTTTTCTAACAAATTTGAGATAATACTATTGTACTCTATTCTAGTTATATAACTATGTAATGTTGCTTTTGCATAACAACTTAAGAATGTTGGAAAAATATTGGATTATGGAGAATAAGATTTAGCTTGAGGTGAAGGATATTTCGCCTATACCGTGATAAATAAAATTAGGCGTATCCTCCAGGATTCAACAAGCTCTTCTAGTTATACTAGAAGTAGAAACAATAAAGATTAACGGAAATATAACCCATCATAATAGAAGAAAATTAAAAGAAAAGTTTTTCACTTTTTTCACTCTACTCCAAATGAACACAAAAAGACATATTTATATATAGTCCAAAAGGGAGATGGACATCTGATAGGTAATAAAAATTATTAAAATTCATTAAGGCAAGAGGGGTTGCTCTGATGGTAAGCAACCTCCACTTCCAACCAAGAGGTTGTGAGTTCGAGTCTCCCCAAAAGTAAGGTGAGAAGTTCTTGGAGGGAAGGATGTCTGGAGTCTATTTGGAAACAATTTTAAAATATATTTAATTTATTGGTATAATAAACACTCATTAAAATAATATTAAATGAATGAACCTAGACATCAATTTGAATATTTCTTTTTGAGTTATTAAAATTATATTTCTAACAATACCCCACATAACTCAAAAATAATATTATAATGAAATAAAAAAAAATTGATGGGTTTCATAAATGAACATAATGCGTCGAATCTGGTGTCTCTTGGACTATGAACCAGACCTAGATAAAATAAGAATAAACTTACAGAACAATTGGTGAAGTTCAAAACTTCTATGAATCAAGAATTCTTTTGTAAGTTTAGTGTCTTATCTATCACATTATACCCCCACACACTTTGTTGTTTATCGCGGCATAGGCGAAATATTCTTATGGACATTGTCCTTGACACACCTCAAGCTAAATCTTATTCTCCATAATCCAATATTTTTCCAACAATCTTAAGGATATTTACACGCTATTGTTATGGAGAATGCTAATTATAATATTTCTGTTGATACTCCTATGCTGGATGCACAAACTATTCTAGTTCTACTCAGCGGTATATCGATGTTCAACCATCTTTTCTTCAGAAAAGGTAAAAATTGCAATTGTTCGGCTTAGCATATTCATCGTATCAATGATATGGAATAAATCATCAAATGTTCAATGTTGATAACTTGGTATGTTTTCTCCCAGTTGTCTATATTTTTTGATAAAATGGTATTCATTTTTTTGTCCTCTTTTAACTATATGAGATTTAGTTTTATATTGGTTACTACTCACCTATATAAAAATTATATATAATTTTAAATTAACTAGAATCATGGTGTGTATATATATATATATATATATATATATATATATATATATATATATATATATATATATATATATATATATATATATATATATATATATATATATATATAAAAGGTCTAAGAAAGTAACTCTCTTGAGTTTCTGTAAATTTTATCTGTTGAAATGATGAAAAAGCCCATGTTGTACTTTTGTTTCCATTAGTCTTTAAAATAATAATAAAAAAATTTATGTTAAGTTGATCTAATGGAAATGATATTAAGTTGTCTTATAATAGACAAATATAAAGAAAAAAAAAACCATATGCCTTGCTTATGTTTCTCATCTTATAAGTGTCATATCAACTAGATATATTTTACTTCTTTAAGAACAGTTATCCATTTCTTAATTAAAACATTACCCTCTTAAAATATTTGTTGATGATGATATAGTATGGGTAGATGTTCATAATCTTGTGAGTTCTTATTGCCTTACAAATATGGCATATATTAACAAGATGTGATTAAAATAATCATGAGATAAGATTTTTATGTTTTTCTGAATCTAATTGTATAGATGGAAAGAAGAATATAACTTTTAAATTAATTAATGAGTTGCATAACCTATGTGATAATCATTGGGTGAAGCTATATTATTAGCTTGTTATTTATAAAGTAGAACTCTTTATGAGTTGTGATAAGGTTAACTCCTTAACTTGAATTTTTTTTTAAAATGTGGGGGATCATGGTGTCCAGAGTTGTATAGCCTGATCCTAAGAAAGAAAAATGTGAGAAAAAATTATTTATTAATGTTATAATAAAGCATTACAAAATTGAAATTTTTTGTGGCAAAAACATTTGTATTGGAGATCAAAAATATATTATACATATATCTAAAAGAACTCAGATATGTATATTATTGTCGATTGTTTTTTCCGCCCTTGCCTCATTGAAATAATTATTTTAATGTCAATATGAGCCTTACGAAATTTGTGATTCTTATGGCGACAATATATATATTGGAGAGCCAAAGTATATTGCATTTTGGTGGAAGTACTTTATGATCTAAAAATAAACTTCACTTATTTCTTGGTCATTCGGGTGAATTTTGAATAATGACTGAATTTTCTTCATATAACTATGAGTTAATTATTTGAGAACAAATTTTATTGGAAATAATAATTGTTTTGTGGGGGCACACGCAACAGATTGGATGTTAGACTCTTGTGCTACTAAGCTGATTTCTGCTAATAAAGTTAATTTTGTGTCCTACACCCAAGTTGAAAAACAAGAAAAATGATTTATTTATTTTGGTGATTCAAGAACTACTCAAATTCTTAGACTGGAAAATTTCTTTTTAAACTAACTTCTGAAAAATATCGGCATTAGTTGGGTGATCCATAACTCTAATATTCGGGCAAATTTGGTTGTTGTAGAATTGTTAGAAAAAGTTAGAGTGAAAATTTTCTTTGAAATGATGAGGTTGCATCAAATAAAAATATTTTTTTATGGGCAGTGAGTATTGTAATCATGATTTGTTAATGTTTTTTACTAATTATAAAATAAATATCGAAAATGCTAGTACTTGTACTTACTTAAAATAAGTGTTTATGATGACATAATGTCGGTAGCTATACATAGTTATTTGAGTAAAACTACATGTTATTATTTATAAGATGAAATGTCTTATACATGAGAAGTTGGTAATACTTCTTATAAGTTATGAAAAATATTATCCCTACCTTAATAGTTTTGAAAATGTGAGGGTCAAGGTATTTTACTTTGGGTTTCTTATATATTTGGGTGAAGAAATTGTTGAGTTATGACATTTTCTTATTTAAGATATTTATGTAGAAGTTAAAGTTGCTTTTATGTTTAGAAAATTTTACTTTGGTATTTGAAGATGAAAGATATCAAAAGAAAATAATTTCTAATATGTGTTGAATATTTCAAAAGATACTTGCATAGAAGTCAAGTTTTTTTTCATTTGAGATGATTTTATACGTTACTTGAGAAATACAATGAGTTAGTATTTTGTATGTGAATTTTCACTGTATTAGAAGGATACAGTGATAATATTGAATCTCTGATTCAGATGAGTAAAAGCTCGCTAGTGATTGTGTGAACACCTTTTTGGTGAGGTGTTGTGGTATTGAAATTGCCTGGCAATGAAGCTGACTAAGCAACCTTTTGGCGAGTATTCCACTGGGAATTAAACAAATAATATTTGTATCGAAGAATTGTGATTGCCAAAGCGCAATAGTCATTGTAAGAAAATAAATCTTTCAATGAGAAGAGTAAATGCATTTTCTTAAGATATACTGTGATAAAGTAATTGCTTAAAGATGATTTTTTTTTTCATACATATAATGTGTAGTCAAAAGCGGATTTAGCTGATTCCTTTGACTTAAGTGAAACAACGAAGGGTTGAGACTTTTGCCAATTAGAGATATATCAACAATGATGGTAGCCCAACCTATGTGATTGGAGATCTGATGGAGTAGGCTCATATGTGTAATAACAAGTCATTAGTTGATCAAATGTGCACTATTAAGTTATGTCTCTTCTTATTGTCATGACCCATATTTTTCACCATCGGGAGTCGTGATAGTGCCTACTAATGAAAGTTAGGCAAGCCAACTATTTGAATAAATTACCTTTTTCCCATTTTAACCCTTTAACAATTATGAAACAATAGCTTATAAACAGTGGAATTTAAACAAGTGGAAGATATAATAAAACATTTTAAATAGTTCCAACATGATTTCTTAAACAAAAACCACCCAAGACTGGTATCACAACTCCACAGACGGTCTAAGAATTCTACAAACAAGGTCCGAAAAATAAATTCAACACTGTTTCTGAATTACATAAGTGAAACAGGAAGAAAAGGTAGAGGGAGACGCCAGGGCCTGCGGACGCCTACAGGACTACCTCGGAATCTCCGACTGGACTGAAGGCAGCCACCCAAGCTAAGGTCCGAATGCTGCTGCTCCGGGATCTGCACACAGTGCAGAGTGTAGTATCAGCACAACTGAGCCCATGTGCTGGTAAGTGCCTAGCCTAACCTCGACGAAGTAGTGACGAGGCTAGGACCAGACTACTAAATAAACCTGTGCAGTTATATCATACACATCGGAAAATAAAATAGAAATATACAATTAAGGATGGGAGGGGGACATGCTGCGGGGGAAATATCATTTACCAACAGTAACTCAGGATAAAGAATAAAAAACAATTTAAAATTTGCAGTATAAAGAATAAGGAAACCGTAACCAATCAATAATCACTTTTATCATTTATTGTTGCGGCGCGCAATCCGATCCAAATCATAAAAACACTGTTGCGGCGTGCAACCCGATCCATATCATTATCACTGTTGTGGTGTGCAACCCGATCTAATTATAATATTGTTGCGGCGTGCAACCCGATCCAAATATAATATTATTGCGGCGTGCAACCCGATCCAAATATAATATTGTTGTGACGTGCAACCCGATCCAAATATAATATTGTTGCGGCGTGCAACCCGATCCCAATATACAATTCAACACCAATCACAAAAGAGTCCCGATAAGGGAACAATATGGAAACAATACTATCCCGGCAAGGGAATCGACAATGTAAGTAAATACATCCCGGCAAGGGAGTCAGCTATAACCAAACTTATTCCAACATTTAACTTCACAAAAAAAACATCAACTAGTACCAATACTCAACTATAAGCAACTTCCACGAGAGTAATCATAATTCTTGCCCAACACAGAAAATCAACAGCTTAGGCATTCGTAGTACTTATTAAGAACACAACGATTTCAATTTAAGACTCACGGGCATGCTTGACATCAACGTATAGATACTCGTCACCATGCCTATACGTCGTGCTCAACAAATAATACATAGCAAATAGGACACAACTCCTAATCCCTCAAGCTAAGGTTAGACCAAACACTTACCTCGATGCCACGAACACAATTCAAGTCTCAACTATCGCTTTACCTCTTGATTCCACCACCAACTCGCTTGTATCTAGCCACAAGTTACTTAATAATATTAATAAATGCTTAATGAATCAATTGTAATACTTGGAAATAAGTTTTCTAAAGTTTTTCCCAAAACATCAAAAATTGCCCCTGGGTCCATATGGTCAAAACCCGAGGTTCGATCCAAAACCCGATTATCCATTCTCCCACGAACCCAAATATATAATTTGTTTTGAAATCAGACCTCAAATCGAGGTCCAAATCCCCAAAATTTGAAAAACCTAGGTTCTACCCAAAACACCCAATTTCCCCCATGAAAAACCTTTGATTTTGAGTTAAAATCATGTGAAAAAATGTTAAAGATTAAAGAAAACAAGTTAGAAATGACTTACAATCGATTTGGAAGAGAAGTTGTCTTTGAAAAATCACCCAAGAATGTTTTGGCTTTGAAAGAGTGTGAGAAATGGTTGAAATGCGTCTACGTTATGAATTAACAGGTTGCAGGTATCACAATTGCAACTAGGGTTCGCAATTGCGAACCCAGTGCTATTCTCGCATTTGCGATAAAGTCTTCGCATTTGCGACCCAAGGCAGCCCAGGCCACTTCTCGCATTTGCGACACATTGCTCGCATTTGCAAGCCAGGCCTGCAACATACCAGCAAATTCCTAAGTGCAAATTTCACTCCGTGGCCTATCCAAAACTCACCCGAGCCCTTGGGACTCCAAACCAAACATTCACACCAACCTAAAAATATCATACAAGCTTGCTCGTGCATTCAAATAACCAAAATAACATCAACAACTATGAATTTAGCATCAAAATCATGAAATTACTTAAGAACATCAAATTTTCCAATTTTCTCAAATAAGGTCCGATTCACGTCATTTCAAGTCCTTTTCTTACCAAATTTTACGGACTCAACTTAAATCACATATAAGACATATACCGGGTTCCAGAATCAGAATACAGACTCGATACTATCAAATTCCAAACACATTTCATTTCCAAAAACTCATAAATATTCCAGAAAATAATTTTCTTTAAAAATTCATTTCTCAGGCTTGGGACCTCGGAATTCGATTCCGGGCATACGCCCAAGTCCCATATTTTTCTACGGACCCTCCGGGACCATCAAATCACGGGTCCGGATCCGTTTACCCAAAAGTTTGACCGAAGTCAACTTAAATTTATTTTAAAGGCAAAATTCATCACGTTTTACAGATTTTCACATAATGGCTTTCTGGCTACGCGTCCGAGCTGCGCACACAAATCGAGGTGAGACAGAAAGAGGGTTTTAAGGCCTCGAAACACAGAATTTATTTCTAAAACAAGTAATGACCTTTTGGGTAATCACATTCTCCACCTCTAAAACAACCGTTCATCCTCGAACGGACATAAGAAGGAAGTAACTGAGTTAGGGAAAAGATGGGGATAACGGCTTTGCATATCGGACTCGGACTCCCAGGTCGATGCCTCAGCAGGCTGACCTCTCCACTGGACACGAGGAGAGGGAAACTTTTCGATCTCAACTAACGAACCTGCCGGTCTAGAATAGCTACCGACTTCTCCTCGTAGGACAAGTCCTTGTCCAACTGGACAGTGCTGATATCTAACACGTGGGATGGATCGTCGTGATACTTCCGAAGCATGGACACATGAAACACTGGATGCACGGCTGATAAGCTCGGCGGCAACGCAAGTCTGTAAGCCACCTCTTCTCAAATGGGCCAATGAACCTAGGGATAAGCTTTCCTTTCTTCCCAAATCTCATCACGCCCTTCATAGACGACACTCAAAGCAATACCCGCTCATCGACCATGAATGCCAAATCACGTACCTTATGGTCGGCATAACTCTTTTTCCTGGACTGAGCTGTACGAAGCCTATCGTGAATGATCCTGATCTTGTCCAAGGCATCGTGTACTAGATCCGTACCCAACAACCGAGCCTCTTCCAGCTCACACCATCCAACCGACACCGCCTACCATACAAAGCCCCATAAGGAGCCATCTGGATACTCGACTGGTAGCTGTTGTTTTAGGAAAACTCTGCTAAAGGCAAAAACTGATCCCACAAGCCTCCAAAGTCAATAACACAAGCTCGGAGCATATACTCCAAAATCTGAATGGTCCGCTCGAACTGCCCGTCCGTCTGAGGATGAAACGCTATGCTCAACTCAACTTGTGTGCCCAACGCTTGCTGAACTGCTCTCCAGAAATGTGAGGTAAACTGTGTACCTCGATCCAAAATGATAGACACGAGCACACCATGAAGACGAACAATCTCCCGGATATAGATCTCAGCTAACCTCTCGGAAGAATAGAAGACTGCCACAGGAATGAAATGTGCTGACTTGGTCAACCTATCAACAATAACCCACACTGCATCGAACTTCCTCTGAGTCCGTAGGAGTCCAACAACGAAGTCCATAGTGATACGCTCCCAATTCCACTCAGGAATCTCAATCTTCTGGAACAAACCACCAGGCTTCTGATGCTCGTACTTAACCTGCTGACAATTCAAACACCGAGCCACATATGCAACGATATCCTTCTTCATTCTTCTCCACCAATAATGCTGCCGCAGATCCTGATACATTTTCGCGGAGCTCGGATGAATAGAGTATCGGGAACTATGGGCCTCCTCTAAAATCAACTCTCGAAGCCCATCCATATTTGGCATACAAACTCGACCTTATAGCCTCAAAACTCCATCATCTCCTAAGGTAACCTGCTTGGCACCTCCGTGCTGCACCATGTCTCAAAGGACACACAAATGAGGATCATCATACTGCCGATCTCGGATACGCTCCAATAATGAAGAACGGATGACTGTGCAAGATAACACACGGCTGGGCTCAGAAACTTCCAACCTCATGAACTGATTGGCCAAAGCCTGAACATCCAAAGCAAGCTGTCTCTCACCGACCGGAATATAAGCAAGACTGCCCATACTAGCTGACTTCCTACTCAATGCATTGGCCACCACATTGGCCTTTCCCAGATGATATAAGATAGTTATATCATAGTCCTTTAATAGCTCCAACCACCTTCTCTACCTCAAATTTAGTTCCTTCTGCTTGAACAAATATTGTAGACTCTTGTGATCCGTGAACACCTCACATGCCACACCATACAGATAATGCCTCCAAATCTTCAACGCGTGAACAATAGCTGCTAACTCCAAATCATGAACCTGATAGTTTTTCTCATGAATTTTCAACTGTTGTGAAGCATAGGCAATGTCATTTCCATCCTGCATCAACACCTCACCAAGTCCAATACGAGATGCATCACAATAAACTGTGTAAGGCCCTGAACCTGTGGGCAAAACCAACACCGGTGCCGTAGTCAAAGCTGTCTTGAGCTTCTGAAAGCTCGCCTTACACTCGTCCGACCACCTGAACTGGGCACCCTTCTAGGTCAACCTGGTCATCGAAGCTGCGATAGATGAAAAACCCTCCACAAAGTGATGATAATAGCCTGCCAAACCCAAGAACTCCAGATATCTGTAGCTGATACGGGTCTAGGCCAGTTCTTGACTGCCTCTATCTTCTTCGGATCTACCTGAATACCCTATGCTGATACAACATGACCCAAGAATGCAACTGAACTCAACCAAAACTCACACTTCGAAAACTTCGCATACAACTGACTATCTCTCAAAATTTGAAGAACCACTCTCAGATGCTGCTCATGCTCCTCCCTACTACGGGAATAGATCAAAATATTGTCAATGAAAACTATCACAAACGAATCCAAATAAGTCCTGAACACTCGGTTCATCAAATCCATAAAAGCTGCTGGGGCATTTGCCAACCCGAATGACATTACCAAGAACTCATAATGCCCGTACCGAGTGCGAAAAGCTGTCTTAGGGACATCGGATGCCCTAATCCTCAACTGATGGTCACCGAATCTCAAGTCAATGTTCGAAAATACCTTGGAACCCTGAATCTGATCAAATAAATCATCAATCCTCGGCAATGGATACTTATTCTTGATCGTAACCTTGTTCAACTGCCGGTAATCTATACACATTCTCATCGACCTATCCTTCTTTTTAAAAAACAACACCGGCGCACCCCAAGGCGAAACACTAGGTCTAATGAAACCTTTTTCAAGCAAGTCTTGCAACTGCTCCTTCAACTCTTTCAACTCAGGCGGGGCCATACGATACAGAGGAATAGAAATGGGCTGAGTGCCCGGAGCCAAATCAATGTAGAGTCAATATCCCTGTCGGGTGGCATACCCGGCAGGTCTGAAGAAAATACCTCAGGAAACTCACGAACAACAGGAACATAATCAATAGAAGGAACCTCGGCACTAGAATCACGAAAATATGCCAAATAGGCCAAACACCCCTTCTCGACCATACGCCGAGCCTTCATATAAGAGATAACACTATGGGTATAATAACCAGGAGTCCCTCTCCACTCTAAATGAGGTAAACCCGGCAAGGATAAGGTCACAGTCTTGGCATGATAGTCCAAGATAGCATGGTAAGGTGATAACCAGTCCATCCCTAAGATGACATCAAAATCAACCATGTCCAAAAGTAACAAATCTATACGAGTATCAAGACCCCCAATCACAACTATACACGAATGATGGACTCGATCTACCACAATAGAATCACCCACCAGTGTAGACACATATACAGGATCACTCAAATAATCACTAGGCATGACCAGATACGGTGCAAAATAAGATGACACATATGAGTATGTAGATCCTGGATCAAATAAAACTGAAGTATCTCTGCTACAAACCAGAATAATACTTGTGATAACTACATCGGAAGCCTCAATCTCAGGCCTGGTTAGTAGAGCATAACATCGGGGCTCGGCCCCGCCACCCTGAACTACATCACTAGGACGACCTGCTGCTGACTGGCCTCCACCTCTAGCGGCCTGACCTCCACCTCTAATACCTCTACCTCCACCTCTAGCACCTCTACCTCTGCCTCTAGCTGGTTGAGTAGGCTGTAGAACACTCGGTGCCTGAACCATTGCACGGGAACCCTATTGCTGCGACTGAATACCCACTAATCTTGAACAAGCCCTCCGAATATGACCATACTCACCGCACTCAAAGCATCTACCTGAGAGCTGCGGCTGAGGAAACTGAGACTGACCCTGGCGACCTAAATGACCACCCCGAAAACTCTAGAGTGGTGGTGCACTGATAGGAGCTGGTGGTGCACTATAGGGCTGCTGATCAAAATACTGCATATGAGAACCCCGACCACCTGAAGCTCCGTAAGAAACCTGAAGTGCTGAATGAAAAAGCCTAGGAGGATGGCCTCTACCATACAAATCCCTGCCTCCAGACGAGGCACCACTGAATCTGCCTGAATGATGAGGCCTCTTGTCAGACCCCTAACCACCCCCCTGCGATATAACCATCTCAACTCTCCTGGCCATATTGGCCGCCTCTTGGAAAGAAATCTCACTCCCTGTCTCCTTGGCCATCTGAAGTCAAATAGGCTGGATAAGTCCCTTAATGAACCTCCTCCTCTCTCTCTCTCTCTCTCTCTCTCTCTCTCTCTCGGTGGGGAGTATGATAAGAGCATGACGGGCCAAGTCGATGAATCTGGTCTCGTATTGAGTAACAGTCACAGAACCCTATTGGAGAGGCTCAAACTGCCTCCGATAGATCTCTCTCTAAGTGATAGGGAGAAACTTCTCCAAAAATAGTTGAGTAAAATGCTCCCAAGTCAAAGCTGGTGATCCGGCTGGTCTAGCCAAGCAATAATCTCTCCACCAAGTCTTGGCAGATCCAGATTAGCAGAAAGCAGCAAAGTCGACCCCATTGGTCTCCACTATCCCCATGGTACTAAGAACCTCATGACAACTATCTAGATAATCTTGGGGATCCTCAAAAGATGCACCACTGAAAGTAGTAGTGAAGAGCTCGGTGAACCTGTCCAATCTCCACAAAGCATAGACTTACATAACTGCTCCATCACCGGTCTGAGCTACCATACCCGGCTGAACTGCTCTAACTAGCTGAATTGCTGGAGTCTGAAACTGGGGACCCATCTGCTCCGGAGTGCGAGTAACAGGCGTGTAGGCTCCTCCTCCAGCCTGAGAGACGGCTGATGCTACTGGAAACAAGCCTGCCCGGGTGACACTCTCCATAAGGCCCACTAGATGGACCAGAGCATCCTGGAGTAATGAGGGCAGTAATGAACCCTTCTAGGACCTGAGCTGGGCCCATCGGAACTGCCTGGACTGGAACCTCATCATCAAATTCAACCTGAGGCTCCGCCGCTGGTGCTGCTGCTCTGGGCTGAGCTCTGCCCCTACCTCGGCCTCTAGCATGGCCTTGGCCTCACCCTCTGCCCCTCGTGGGAGCTATTGCCGGGGGCTCGGGTTACTGGTCAGTGGATGAGGAAGTGCGTGTTCTCGCCATCTGTGAAAGAACAGAGTAGAAATTCAATTAGCATTGAGAAACAAAACCGCACGACAGGAAAGAATAGATGTGAAATTTTTCCTAACTCTATAGCCTCTGGGGGATAAATACATACGTCTCCGTACCGATTCCTCAGACTCTACTAAGCTTGTCTATGAATTGTGAGACCCATGTAACCTAGAGCTTTGATACCAACTTGTCACGACCCGGATTTTCCACTCTTGTGAGTCGTGATGGCGCCTACTAATGAAATATAGGCAAGCCAACTGTTTGAACAAATTACTTTTTTCCCATTTTAACCCTTTAACCATTATGAAATAATAGCTTATAAACAGCGGAATTTAAACAAGTAGAAGATATAATAAAACCATTTAAATAATTCCAACATGATTTCTTAAACAAAAACCACCTAAGACTGGTGTCATAACTCGACAAACGGTCTAAGAATTAAACAAACAAGGTCCGAAAAATAAATGCAATACTGTTTCTGAATTACATAAGTGAAACAGGAAGAAAAGGTAGAGGGAGACGCTAGGGCCTGCGGATGCCTGCAGGACTACCTCGGAATCTCCGACTGGACTGAAGGAAGCCACCCAAGCTAAGGTCTGAATGCTGCTGCTCCTGGATCTGCACACAGTGCAGAGTGTAGTATCAGCACAACCGACCCATGTGTTGGTAAGTGCCTAGCCTAACCCCGACGAAGTAGTGACGAGCCTAGGACCAGACTACCAAATAAACCTGTGCAATTATATCATATACCGCGGAAAATAAAACAGAAATATACAATTAAGGATGGGAGGGGGACATGCTGCGAGGGATATATCATTAACCAAAAGTAACTCAGGAGAAAAGTATAAAGAACAATTTAAAATTTGCGCCAGAAAGAATAAGGAAACCGTAACCAATCAATAACCACTTTTATCATTTATTGTTGTGATGCGCAACCTGATCCAAATCATAAAAACACTGTTGCGGCGTGCAGCCCGATCCAATTATAATGTTGTTTCGGCGTGCAACCCAATTCAAATATAATATTGTTGCTGTGAGCACGTGATTTTTGCCTTACGAAAACTACTCCAAAATAAATCAAAAATAAAATAAATTTCTTTTACTGTGCAATTTTTGAATTTTTGCGTGATGTTTGTTAAATATTTGTTTTATATCCGTAAATGTTTACTTTGTCATAACAAAATGAAAATAAAAATAAAAATATATGTTGCATGCATATCTAGGATTTAATAATGCATTTAATAATTGATTCAAAAAATAAAATCACAAAAATATGTGTCTATTCTAATTTTAATATTTCACTATGTGATTAATGTTTTGCCTATGTGTTAAATAATTGTTATAAAGTAATTAATATTTTTTATGAGGTTAAAATTATTTTATAATTAAAATTAGGAATTTGAATTAGAAAATGAAAAGTAAAAAAATATATATAAATGAAACTCGGACCTGGATTAAAATCCAGGCCCAAATCAAGATTCCCCCCCAGCCCAATCCAGGCAACCCAAGACCGGTCCAATTCAAAGCCAAGACCAAACGACGACGTTTGGTCACATTTTATCAAGGACCGTTGGATCAAAGCCAACCAACGGCTGAGATCCCACGAACCGTAACCCATAGCCCTTACCCGACCCAATGCCCCGATTCAGCCCGACCCCATCAGTAAACCAAATGACATCGTTTGACTAAATGAACTAATCCCGGCCCTCTATTCTCCTAAATCTAACGGTTAGAATCAACCCACCCCGTCCCTATATAAACCCATAATCCGTACCCCGGCCCCCCTAACTAAACACCCCCTCCTCTCACTGTTCATCATCGTCCTCAGACCCACCCCTAACCCTAGCCGCCCTAACATCCCATCGCCTGAAACCCGGCGGCATCAACGCCGCCGGTCACCAAAATAACACCCTAGAACCCCCTAAACATCCTCTATCCAGATATGCTAGCCACTTGGCTCGAATCTTCCTGAAGGTTCTCGAATATTCATTTGAAGATTCGAGCCGAGCTTAGATCTAAACCAAACAACCCCTAGTTAACACCATAGTACCCCTAGCATGCCTCGTTATGGATCTGGTGTTTGTTTGGTTCGAATCCCCTCAGAACTCTTCGAATCTTCTTTTGAAGGTTCGGACCAAACAAGAACAAACTCAGATCTGTTCTAAACTGACACCAAATGACCCCTAGGCTACCCTCACCCTTGTGTCGTATTTAGTCCCCCTCGAATCTGACCAGAAACGGTTAAGTCCCAAATCGAACCTTCAAGAACCCTAGAAATACCAGACTTTTGGATTCTGCCCAAATTAAATAAAGATTGAGGTTTAATCGACCTTAGTCGAAGTATTTTCAGTGGAAAATACTTCGACTAAGGTCTGTTTGATTTCAAACAAAGTCCAAATCCAAGTTGAGTTCGAGTCCGGTTGAATTTAAAGATTTAGAGGTACTTTCCTTATTTCCTTTTTGTTTCTTACATGAATAATTGTTTGTTTAATAACCTGTTAATTTTTCATGTTTTTATTTGATTAATTCTGTCATCTTTGTCTCATGCCCGTATGATTAGTCAAATAAATGAATTGTTTCTGTTGGTTGTGATTAATTACAATGTGTGTGATCGACTCGATTAAGTTTGTCGATCAGTTGTGTTATAAATCTTGTTTCTGAAAATGCTGATTGAAACAGTCTGTCTCTTTTGTTTTAGACTGATTATGGACAAATGTTGTAAATAGTCAACTGATTAATACTCGTCAATTAAATCATGTTTGTTTGCAAATCAGTAAATTGAAATGAATGTTGTGTATATATTGTTTTCTGAACAGGGCATTGTCAGTATATTGACAATGCTCCTGTGTGTGTTTGATCTTGGTTCAATATTGAAGTCCAGTCTGAATTGTTATAATAATTTCAGTGATATGTTGTTATGATGTTAGTTTTGAATTCAGTGTGATTTTACAAATGTTGATTAGATGTAATTGTGTTAGAAGGTTACATTCTTAGTTAGGATTCAGTCCAAAACTTTAGGATTGGTTGTAGCTGTCTAAAATCAGATTAATAATCAGGTTTGAACAGATTTTTAAAAAATCTGTATTGTTAGATTTTAAGTTTGACAGCAGTAATAATAGTAATCACAGTAGGATTTTTGAGGGTTATTTCTGGGACAGAATAGTGAGGGTAATATGATAGCATAATGGGCTGAAAGTGGAAAGTTATTGGCTATTATTTAAAGTGATAATAGGAAACAAAGGGTAATGGGGCTGCTTAAAATCAGGATAGGATCATTTAAATTATTCAAAAGCAGTTTTTAATGGAACTTTTTGATTTTTAAAGAAGAAAGGGGTCCAGGCAGCACTTAAAAAGATAGGACCAGACCTGTATAAGTACAAGAGACCATCAGATTTGAAAAGAGAAGAAAAAAAAGGAGAGCTTTCAGAGAAGAAAAAAATAGGAAGAGATTGAGAGATTTGAGGATCAGATTTTAAAAGCAGATTTTAAGAGGGAATTGAGAGAGAGAAATGAGTTTTCAGACAGAATTTTAGATCAGATTTTGAGAGAGAATTTAAGAAAAATACACCTAGAGTGAGATAAAAGAAAAAAAAAATCAAGCAGAAAATCAGATTCCTCTTGGAATCTGAAGAGGAAGAAGAAACAGAAAAGAAACCAAAAGAGAGTATTCGCACACACACACACACAGTGAAGCTAAAACAGAAAAATAGAAAAGAAAAGAAAAATCCGAAACCTTGTTGTTCTTTTGGAATCTGTCCGGGTATGTGTATTGATACTATTTGGTTTTAAAATCTGAAATTCTTTAAGAAACTTTGCTCTTGTGAATCTGGGTTTCTCGGGTCTCATTATTGCTCAAGTCTGTGGAAAGACTGCTATTCTGCTGATTTTGTTACTGCTGCTACTGCTGAAATTTACTCCTTATACCTTCATTTCCAGGTACATATCCTTTTAAACTCATGTTGTGAAAAGCTTCAACACGGCAAATAAATGAAGTTTGGAGTTATGATTCTGCTTTCTACTCATCTAAGCCATTTAGTTTAAATTTCAGTTTTATTTTGTGTTGGTTAATTAGTGGTGAATTCAACACCATGGCTATAAGTTATTTACCTTATTTGAAATTCGTATAAGGTTTGTAATAATGTTATCCATTTCGAAATCTCATTAGTATATGTATATGTGAGTTGTCAAAACAGGGAGTATGGCATAAAAATGGGCCATTGATTACATCCCATAATACCTCTAGCTAAATGTAAAGTAGAATGGAAGTATTAAGAAGTTACATTAGTGGTATATCTTGTAAAAAATATGATTTTGTTTAGATTGATATAAGTTATTATATGGACATGATGACATGTATATTTATAATCATATGAGTAAGGTGAGTTGATATAGCTCGTCATGATGTTAAGAATATTATGAATGTTTAGGCGCACAACTATGTTGTATGTAATACAATTCGAATTGAATCAATTCGAATAATAACTCCTTTCTCATCAATTTGATTATTTATCGTTATAAATAAACTAAGCAATTATAATTTTGGATTAAAAACAAGCATGTGAGAATGAGATGATATGTATAAGCACAAATTGCAACACTTTATATCAATGGTAATTAGAAATAGAATTTGTTAGTTTCATATACAATTCATTCTTTGGCATACATATATATGTTGTATTTGCTAAAAATCGAATTTTGATTCTTTTCTTTGAATTTGGATAGTTGGGATGAATATAATCTATACTCGGAAATTATAATAGACGGGCAACGTTTAATAATTTGTGAATTCTTTTAAAAGAATTTAAAGGCATCCTTAAAAATGTGAATTTCTCAAGATTTTCATATGAAATGTGTAGATATAATAAACAATTTGTGGACAATCCATAATACCATTACAAATATTTCGCGTAATTAGGGATGCGTTTGCGTACCCTGATTATATTTTAAAAGCAAATTCGGATTATGCGTACGCGCAATTTCGAACGAATATTTTAATAAAAAGGATTTCTCCGACGATGTCAAAATAATTTCATGCAACCCGAGATGTGCGGTTCATTGTATAAATACAAAAGTGACGATGTTCCTAATTTTAATTTAAATTTTGAACATATGATTTTTTAATAAAAACTATAACATGGACAATTTTATTGTGTACACGTATGCGTGACATGATACCCGTAATATTGAAAGATATATAATACGAATATACGTACGCGTAATTCGTTTATATAATTGTAAACAATAAGTAAAAGCGATAGTAATATCATGCAATAAAAACGTATTTAGTAAAAAATCAAGATAACTAAGCCAATAATAAAAACAGTTGAGCGACCGTACTAGAACCACGGAATTCGGAAATGCCTAACACCTTCTTCCGGATTAACAGAATTCCTTACTCAGGATTTCTGGTTCGTAGAATAATAAACAGAGTCATATTCTCCTCGATTCAGGGATTAAAACCGATGACTTGGGACGCCTTAAAATTCCCAGGTGGCGACTCTGAAATAATTAAATAAATCCCGTTTCGACTGTCCTTCAATTGGAGAAAACTCCCCACGCGCCCCGCGGGCGCGGTAAAAAGGAGGTGTGACAGCTCTGACGACTCTGCTGGGGACAATATTGGTACTGTAACCCAGAACCACTGGTTCAGGGTTTAAAGAATTCGAGCTTAAAATAACTGCGATAATTGGCTTTATTTACTATATGATATGATTAACATGCTAAATGTTTTTTTTACCGCTTTAATATTATTTGAATTGTGAATATATACAACTGCTACGAAACCCCCTCTTTCTGAGTCTTCTAAATTTATGGTGCACACGTGCGCGTGGCCCACCTTTCTGTTAAAGGTCATACCAAATAAGACGAAGTTGGGACAAGTAACTAGGCCGGATAGACTTTCGTTCTCCCGGTAAGTTGCCCCCGCTTCAGCTCAAACTGTCCGTTTGGGTAAGCCAGGTTTAGAACAATCAACCTCAGGTTTTTCACTTAGAATAACTCAGCCATGTACCGGATCCCTAGTAGGAACGTATATTTGCATCATGTGCATTTGGCCTTGGAGACTCAACACAGGGGTTGGGTCTGTCTAGGACAGGTGAACCCGAAATAAAAAGACCATCTTGATGCATCCTACTTGCTACTTGTGCATTCATTTGCCTCGAACATGCTTGTTGACCAGCTTAAATGAAATCATGGTGAGAAGAGAGGAATAAAATGGGTTGTTTTAAAAATTTTAAAAAAAAATATAGTTTTAAATCTTGAAATAAAGGTATTTAATAAATAAAAATTTTTTGAAAATGATTTTTTAGTGTATATTTTCAAAATGAGTCTTGACTTTATTAAATTAAATTTCAGATACAAAATGAGCACCACGCAAAACCGCCCATCCACGAATACAGAAGAGTTTCTATTTCAGCTTCAAATGTGATGGTATGATTTAGGCGAAGCTGGTCAAAAATGGGTCGTCAAGCATTTGGGAAATCTCATGGATATTATGAAAGTTAAACCCCGTGATGATCTGATTGCGGCGTTAGTAACTTTTTGGGACCCTGTTCACAATGTATTTCGTTTCTCTAACTTCGAGCTTACTCCTACATTAGAGGAGATAACTGGATATGCTAGTTTTGGCGGAAGTCTAAGAAATCAAAGCCTGATATTCACAAAGGCTCCTTCGGTACATCGATTCTTCGGTCTTCTGAATATCAACAGTCAAATCAGGAAAAGCAATGTCATCAATGAATGTTGTTCCTTCAACTTTTTGTATTCAAGGTTCGGAAAGACAGATGGGTTCGAAATTCATGAGAAAGGCCTTACTAACAAGCAAAACAAAGACACTTGGCAGATTCACCGTCGCTTTGCTTTCATGGTGGCTTTTCTAGGAATCATGATCTTCCCAAACAAAGAGCGAACAATTGATATTCGCATCGCGAAAGTTGTGCAAATCCTCACCACCAAAGAAAATCACACCCTTGTCCCCATCATTCTCTCAGACATTTATCGGGCTTTGACTTTATGTAAATCAGGAGCAAAAATCTTCGAAGGATGCAAAATTTTGTTGCAAATGTGGGTGATTGAACATCTCCAACAGCAGCCCAAAATCATACAGTATGGGTCAAACAATGATAATTGCATCGAGAGTTATGAGGAAAGGATAAAAAATTATCAGGCTCCAGAAGGGATAGAAGCATGGGTATCTCATCTAAAAGCTTTAACGGCAAATCAGATTGAATGGAGTTTGGGATGGCTCCCGATGAGGGAAGTGATACACATGTCAACCTCAAATAGTTATCTGCTACTATTGGGATTGAGAAGCATCCAGCCGTATGCGCCACTAAGAGTCCTAAGACAACTAGGGAGATATCAAGTAGTTCCTGATGATGAAGATTTGAGTATGCAAGTAATCGAATTACACCCAGAAGCCACTATTCCCGAGGCTCTACTTCAGCAGATGTGGAATGGATGTCGATACTTGAAAAGTGATACTCAAGTCCCAGACACTACAAAGGGTGAGATAAATCTTGGATATGCAAGGTGGTTTGAAAAACGGTCTCGCGTGGATGATGTACCAGAGCTTGAGCTAAGAAGGCCAACAAAAAGACCCCATGTTCAAAACTTCAATGATAAATCCAAGAGCGGTTGATCTGGGGAGAAAAGGAAAAAGGGTACAAAGCAACTATCCATGCCCTAAAAGAAAATCTGAGAAGCCTCAGTTTGGAGAAAGATTTGCAAGCACAAGAAGCCGAAGGCGAGAAGAAGAGTCTAGCTTGTGAGAATGAAAATCTTCATGCTCGATTCCAAAGAATGAAAAGAGTTTCTGAGACACCAAAGAGCAGCTGGAAGGATCAAAAAACCATCGCCAATCTTTTTGAAAAATTGCAAGATTATGATTCCATTCTTGCGGAAAACGAAAGGGCGTTGAGCAAAGCAAAAGAAAGGATCCAACAATTAAACGAAGAAGCCAGATCTAATAAGGAACGCCAAGATAGGCAGTCCGAAAAAGACAGGGCACAATTCAAGAAGGAAAAAGACCATTGGATACGATCAGAAGATCAACTTCGTGCACAACTAGAAGAGGCAAGAAGATGCAACAGAGAACATCAACAAGCAGACCTCGACAGGGAAAGAGCGCAAGCAAAATTAGAGCAGGCCAGACTCCGAGCTCTATTAGAGTCAGCTCTAGATCGTGAAAACCGTGTCAGAGATATAGCTACCACTCGCCAGCAGCAATTGCAGAACCAAGACCAACATCTCCAGGATTTCAGGGCACAAATCCACGACTTGGCGGTCTACACCTCTCAAAGTTATGTAAATTGCCAAGGAATGGATTATGAAAGGTTTACAGAGCATGCACCCATTTTTGCTCGTCATCTAGCAATGGAGTTGGAAAGGATGTATCGTACGCTGGGAGGCCATCCAAGTCAAGCCCCACATTGAGCAGATAATCCAATAATTGACAATAAAAGTGGAAAGTGGGGCATGTTGTGAGATGTTAAGAGTTGTATCTTGTATTTTTATTTAAGTATGTGTGTTTCAAATCATTTTCTTAAAGTTTTCAAATGTAATTCCATCTTTGTATAATGAATAAAAGTGATTGCCTTTAGTCCGAACTACGCAAGGTCTGATTCATGCGGGGGCATGATACGTAGGCAATCTCTATAAGATTCGACCACCACAATAAAAGATATATATAATAAATAAAAGTGAATAACAATAAAAATTTCAAGAAAGCTGGGACGACACAAGCAGCCGAGCAAATGCATAATAGAAAGGGATTACCTGTCTAGGAGCATTGCATCTCAACGTGTGATTATATATGTGTTAAACTCTCAAAACTAACAAGTTTGTTCATTTTCAGAATTCAAGCAGTTAGTTTCTCTAAAGAGTATACTGGCATATTATCATTATCACACGAGATCAAAAGGACCACTACCCGAAAGTATGTCTATCCCAGATGTTGACACAGGTATGGAGCTAGAGGAGATGGATGTCGGGAAAATGAAAGAAGAGATGTTTAAACTCAAGCAGCAAATGGCTGAGATGTACCAAGCCTGGTCTACAGGACAGTTACCCCCGTCTTACTCAACTAACCCTGCTCCATCAATGACCCAAACTCAGGATAATATTACCACTGAATTATCCCCAAATTTCCCCATTTACCAGCACTACCGAGGCACCACCTCTCAGACACCGCAGTCTCCACCTCCGAAACCAGTTCCATATTTTCCTCCACCTATGACTCCTGTTTTCGTAGCACCTCCCCCTGCTACATTCCAAAAATCTCCTAGTGAGACTACATTCCAGGCCCAGGACAACCAATATTACCCCCCGGAGCCCACCCTCAAAGCCTCCGAAATTCATTCAACTGCTCCTCGTATTGATCTCCCAACCGAAATTGACCAACCAGCCAAAAATACTGAACAAGAAGAGATGTTCAGGAAGGTCAAGAGTCTAGAACAATCATTCAGAGACATGCGAGGATTAGGTGGGCAAGTCAGTGTAGCATACAAAGATTTATGCTTATTCCCCAATGTACAATTACCAGTCGGCTTCAAGATGCCCAAATTTGACCTATACAACGGGCACGGTGACCCAGTAGCCCACTTAAGGGGTTTCTGTAGCAAGATGCGAGGAGCTGGGGGAAAGGATGAATTATTAATGGCTTACTTCAGTCAAAGTTTAAGCGGATCAGCTTTGGAGTGGTATACACGCCAGGACCATGGGAGATGGTACACCTGGGATGACCTGGCACAGGCATTCGCATACCATTTCCAATACAATCTGGAAATCATCCCAGATCGATTATCTTTGACGAAATTTGAGAAGAAACACAATGAAAGTTTCAGAGAGTATGGTTTCCGGTGGAGAGAACAGGCAGCAAGAGTGGATCCTCCTATGAAGGAGAGTGAAATGGTAGACTACTTCCTCCAAGCCTTGGAACCAACTTACTATGCCCATCTAGTTTCAGCGGTTGGGAAATCATTCAACGAAGTGGTGAAGATGGGAGGTATGGTGGAAGAAGGCCTCAAGATAAATAAAATCATGAGCTATTCAGCGATTAAGGCGACTACTCAAGCCATTCAAGGCGGGGTAGGAGGAATCGGAAGAAAGAAGAGAGAGGAAGCAGCAGTAGTTGATTCAGGAATTTGGTCAGGACCTAGAGGTTCACCGCCTTACTATAATCAACAACAACCTCGCCAATCAACTTACCACCACGATTTATCCCAACACTACTATCACCCTTCGGAGCCTCATTTTTCCATCAACCATACACAAGTATACAATCATCCACCGGCACACGCTAACTGGCGTGCCCCTGTCATACCAAGTACTTATCCACGAGCCTATCCCGGAGTAGATTTCAGGCCGAGGCCAGCATTCAGGGGAGAAAGGGAACAGAAAAAGAAAACCTACACTCCATTGGGAGAGTCTTACACTAGTCTATTCCACAGGCTGAGACAGCTGGACATGCTAAGACCAATACAATCCAAGCTACCCAATCCTCCTCCAAAGAATCTGGATTACACCATTAGCTGTGAATATTGCTCCGGTACACCAGGCCATGATACGGAGAAATGCTGGCATTTGAAAAATGCAATACAAGAGCTGATTGATACTAATAAAATCGAGGTTCAAAACCCCGAAGCTCCCAATATCAATAGAAATCCAATACCAGCCCATCAAGAGGCCAATATGATAGAAATCATACAAGGTGATGGGGAGACAAAGAAGCCGTCACAAACTGTCATGATGATCAAATCTCATGAAGCCAAGTCAGATAAGCAGTTAACAGAGGAGAAGCCGGTACCTAAGCAGAACAAAAATGGGGATGAACCATTTATGATAGTCAAGGAGGGATCATCGAGCAAAGTTGCCACAAAATAAGAAAGGCCGAAAGTAATAGTACCAGGGGTTGCTAACAAACCCATTGTATTCGTGGAAGGAGCCTGTACAGATCGAGTTATTATCACACCTGTAACCCAGCTGCCAGTCATCAACAACAAAGCCATCCCATGGAACTATGAACGGGTGACTGTAATGTACAAGGGAAAAGAAGTCAAGGAAGAAGTGTATGAGGTGCAAGGCTTGACTCGTTCGGGAAGATGTTTTACGCCCGAAGAGTTAAGAAAAACTAAAAATAATCCAACACCAATAAAGAGAGCTGTGACGGAAGAAGAAGCGGAAGAGTTTTTAAGAAAAATGAAACTCCATGATTATTCTGTTGCGGATCAATTGAAGAAGACGCCCGCTCAAATTTCATTGTTGTCATTACTGATCCATTCAGAGGAGCACCGTCTGGCTTTGATGAAAATCCTGAATGAGGCTCATGTTCCTGAAAAAATCTCTGTAAATCATTTGGGAAGAATAGCCAACAGAATCTTTGAGACAAACAGAATTACATTTGCTGATGACGAATTGCCTGTGGAAGGTACCGAGCACAACAGAGCTCTTTACCTCACCGTGAAATGTGAAAACTCCGTAGTAACCCGGGTATTGGTTGACAATGGGTCAAGTGCAAATATCTGCCCTCTCTCCACTTTAAGCAAATTAAAAATTAAAGAGGAGAGGATCCAGAAAAATAGTATCTGCGTACGGGGGTTTGACGGTGGAAGCAAAGATTCATTTGGCGACATAGTGTTGGAACTAACAATAGGGCCAGTTGAATTCACAATGGAATTTCAAGTGTTGGACATAACTGTTTCTTACAACTTGTTGTTGGGTCGACCATGGATCCATGCTGCTAAAGCAGTCCCGTCAACACTACATCAGGCTGTCAAGTTTGAATGGGATCATCAAGAAATAGTTGTACATGGGGAAGAAAGTTTAAATGCTCGCAGCAGTGCCGTTGTACCGGTCGAGGGAATAGAAAATGACCAGGGATCATGGGTATACCAAGTGTTCGATATAGTGTCGGTAGAGAAAATTCCAGAAGGGAAGTACCTTCCGAATCCAAAGATAACCTCTGCTTCAGTCATGGTAGCTTATGAAATGTTAAAGAATGGTTTTATACCCGGCAAAGGTCTGAGCTTATCTTTGCAAGGAATTATACAACCAGTATCTCTCCCCGAGAACTGAGGAACATTTGGTTTGGGATTTATACCCACTGTCAAGGACGTGAAAAAGGCCAGAAAGCTGAAACATAAGGCATGGGATCTTCCAAAACCAGTCCCACCTCTATCAAAGTCTTTTGTCAAGACCGGTGCTAAAAATCGCCCGATAACAACAATTCCTAAATCCCGGGTCAATCCTGAGGAGGAATTGATTGAAAGATTCGAGAAATTGTTTGATGATGTGAATATGTTGGAAAGCGGAGAAGGGTGTAGCAACGCAGAAGTTCAATTCGTTGGGCCAGAAACAAAGCTTAATAATTGGAAAGCTACTCCTCTCCCCATTCGAAAGGAGTCTTGGTAGTTTATTTTGATTTTCTTTCAGTTTGTTTGGGTTACTTCAGGGTTGTAATCCCAAAGCTTATCTTACAGTTTGTTTGAAGTGTGCAAAACCTTGTTATCTTTCATCATCCAATAAAAAGCAGTTTCCTTTTTATTATCATTCCTGATAGTTTTCTTTTCTTTTTCTTCTTTCCTGTATAGTTCTTTTTACGCTGGCTCTAGTGATATGGCATGCATGAGGAATCCTCAGCCCAGTCTTTAAAATCAATCTGGTTCCGAAATATTAATTCAAGAAATATATTGTGATTATGAATCAGAATATGATGAAGATGAGGATTTTGAAGAGATTAGTAAAGAGTTAATTCACTTTGAGGAAAAAACCAAACCTAACTTGAGTGATACCGAGGACATCAATATAGGAGATACGAGTAATGTCCGGGAAACTAAAATAAGTGTCCATCTCAGACCAAAGATCCGAGAAGAGTTAATTAAAGCACTCATAGAATTCAAAGATGTTTTTGCATGGTCATATGACGACATGCCGGGCCTGAGCACTGATTTAGTGGTTCACAAATTGCCCACCGATCCAACGGTGCCTCCTGTCAAGCAGAGGCTGAGAAAATTCAAGCCTGATATGAGTGTGAGAATTAAGGAAGAAATCACCAAACAATTGGAAGCAAAGGTCATTCGAGTCACTCGATATCCTGTTTGGTTAGCTAATATCGTTCCTGTGCCAAAGAAAGACGGCAAAATTAGAGTATGCGTCGACTACCGCAATCTCAACAAAGCAAGTCCAAAAGATAATTTCCCATTACCCAATATCCATATTTTGATCGATAATTGTGCCAAGCATGATATAGGATCTTTCGTGGATTGTTATGCTGGGTATCATCAAATTCTAATGGATGAAGAAGATGCAGAAAAGACGGCATTCATCACACCATGGGGAACTTATTGCTACCGGGTAATGCCATTCGGTTTGAAGAACGCCGGAGCAACCTACATGAGAGCGATGACCACAGTGTTTCATGATATGATACACAAGGAGATTGAGGTATACGTGGACGATGTGATCATAAAATCAAAGCATCAGGCCGACCACGTTGGGGATTTGAGGAAGTTCTTCTTAAGACTTCGCAGGTACAACCTCAAGCTTAACCCTGCCAAATGCGCAATTGGAGTTCCATCTGGAAAGTTGCTGGGATTCATAGTCAGTCGGCGAGGCATCGAGCTAGACCCATCAAAAATCAAAGCCATTCAAGAATTGCCACCTCCCAGGAACAAAACTGAAGTAATGAGTTTGCTGGGAAGGTTAAATTACATCAGCAGGTTTATTGCTCAGCTCACAACAACCTGTGAGCCAATTTTCAAATTGTTGAAAAAAGATGCTGCGGTCAAATGGACCGATGAGTGTCAAGAAGCGTTCGATAAGATAAAAGGGTACTTGTCAAACCCACCCGTGTTGGTCCCGCCAGAGCCAGGAAGACCTTTGATTCTTTACTTGACGGTCTTGAAAAATTCATTTGGTTGTGTATTGGGGCAACATGACCTCACCGGCAGAAAAGAACAGGCCATCTACTACCTTAGCAAGAAATTCACAGCTTATGAGGTTAAGTATACTCATCTGGAAAAGACATGTTGCGCCCTAACATGGGTAGCTCAGAAGTTGAAACACTATTTGTCGTCCTACACTACTTACCTCATTTCTCGTCTGGATCCATTGAAATATATTTTTCAAAAGCCTATGCCAACGGGAAGACTTGCAAAGTGGCAAATTTTGCTCATAGAGTTTGACATCATCTATGTGACTCGGACTGCAATGAAAGCCCAAGCACTGACTGATCATTTAGCCGAAAACCCGGTCGATGAGGAATACGAGCCGTTGAAAACCTATTTTCCTGATGAAGAAATAATGCATATTGATGAGATGGAGCAGATTGAAAAATCTGGTTGGAAACTTTTCTTCGATGGGGCTGCTAACATGAAAGGAGTCGGGATAGGAGCTGTAATCATCTCTGAAACAGGGCATCACTATCCTGTTACAGCCCAACTGCGATTTTATTGCACCAATAATATGGCTGAATATGAAGCTTGCATTTTGGGGTTAAGGCTAGCCGCAGACATGGGTATCCGAGAAATCTTAGTCATGGGAGATTCGGATCTTTTGGTACATCAAATTCAAGGAGAATGGAAAACCCGAGACTTGAAGCTCATACCATACCGACAATGTTTACATGATCTTTGTCAGCGATTTCAATCAGTGGAATTCCGGCATATTCCAAGGATCCGTAATGAGGTTGCCAATGCATTAGCTACTTTGGCATCAATGTTGCACCATCCAGACAAAGCTTATGTGGATCCACTACATATTCGAGTCCACGACCAGCACGCTTATTGTAATATGATTGAAGAAGAATTTGATGGTGAACCATGGTTCCACGACATCAATGAGTATATCAGGATGGGGATATATCCCGCACAAGCCACAAGAGATCAAAAGAGGACCATTAGGCGATTGGCAAATAGATTTTTCTTAAGCGGAGGAGTTTTGTATAAAAGAACACCAGATCTTGGATTATTAAGATGCATAGATGCCAGACAAGCTACAGCTGTCATGTCTGAAGTACATTCGGGAGTTTGCGGACCCCACATGAGTGGATATGTGTTGGCAAAGAAAATCCTCCGAGCTGGTTACTATTGGCTTACCATGGAGCGAGATTGTATCAGTTTTGTGCGCAAGTGTCATCAATGCCAGATACACGGAGATTTGATTCATTCTCCACCATCCGAGTTGCACACAATGTCGGCACCATGGCCCTTCGTTGCCTGGGGCATGGATGTGATTGGAACAATTGAGCCGACATCATCCAATGGGCACAGGTTCATTCTGGTAGCCATTGATTATTTTACCAAATGGGTTGAGTCCAAGACATTCAAATCAGTGACTAAGAAAGCTGTGGTCGATTTTGTCCACTCAAATATCATATGTCGATTCGGAATCCCAAAGGTGATCATCACAGATAACGGTGCTAATCTTAACAGCAACGTAATGAAGGAAGTATGTCAACAGTTTAAGATTACACATCGCAACTTTACCCCATATCGGCCCAAGGCGAATGGAGCAGTCGAGGCGGCCAACAAAAACATAAAGAAAATACTTCAGAAAATGGTAGAAGGTTCAAGACAATGGCATGAAAAATTACCATTTGCATTATTGGGATATCGCACTACTGTTCGCACTTCAGTAGGAGCAACTCCTTATTTGTTGGTATATGGCACTGAAGCAGTAATTCCTACAGAAGTTGAGATTCCTTCCCTTCGGATCATCGCCGAAGCAAAGATTGATGATGATGAATGGGTCAAAACCCGTCTAGAACAGTTAAACTTGATTGATGAAAAACGATTGACCGCAGTATGTCATGGTCAATTATATCAAAGAAGAATAGCAAGAGCATACAACAAAAAAGTGCGTCCACGGAAGTTCGAAGTGGGCCAACATGTGCTGAAACGTATTCTTCCACATCAGGTTGAGGCAAAAGACAAATTTGCCCCGAATTGGCAAGGACCATTCATTGTGACCAGAGTATTATCGAATAGTGCACTATGCTTAACAGATATTGAAGGCAAATGCATAGATATGGCGATCAATTCTGACGCGGTAAAAAGATATTATGCATAACTTTTGAATGTTTGTATTTAGCATTATTTCGAAGATTGGAATGACAAAGGCAAATTATTCTGCCATACAAACACTATACCCTTTGCTTCCCCTTTTGAGCCATATTTGTTTCGTTCCTACCCTCTCTTGGAATCGATGAAAATCAAATATGAAATGTAAAAAAAAAAAAAATCACTATTATTTAGTGAACTACGTTTGACCTGATTCCTCAAAGAAGGATACGTAGGCGCCTTACGGCTCGGTCATAGGGTGCACAATAAACATAATGTGCACAAAAAGAAACATCAAGAGACCCCAATCAAGAAAACTGGGGCAGGAGTTGTATTGGAAATAAGAAAAAGATTCCAAGAGTTGTAATTTTAAACCCATACCAAAGCTATTTAGCTTTTAATACCTTTTCCATTTCCCACCACATACCAAAAAAACCTTTCGACCAATCTTAGAAAAATGCTGAGTCAAACAAATGAAGATGGTTCATAATGCTCTGGTACAAACAAGAAATGAAAGTAAAAATGAGAGAGTCTTATAGGTGAAAACCCACCCGGGCACCATAAGGCGATGGAAGTTGAGAGAAAGTAAAATGAGAGAGTCTTATTGGTGAAAACCTTCGTAGGCACCATAAGGAGAAAAAGAAGTAAGAAATGAACAAATGAGGAAGGTTTATCGGTGAAAACTCTTTGAGATATTGCAAGTCCAACAGGTCTGTGAAATGAAAAATGAAGTTGGATTACGGAAATTTTGGGGGAAAACAAAAATGAGACAAATGAAAGGAGATTGATTAAAAGACTGGGTTGATTAATCCGAAATGCATACCCTGATCATTGGCGCCTGTAACTCCAATCAGATAAGTTTTTATTCTTTCTCCAACAGTCATCCAAACTTGGATTCTTCTTTTCATTCTATAATTGTCGAAATCAGCGCATTTCGTCACTAATAATCTTACTTTTCTAAAGCTTTGAGATAAGTTTTATTCCAAACAAATAAGAAGGAATGTCAGGGTACACTACCAAGATTCAGGATTACATGATGCAAAATACGGCCATGAAAGGCGGGAGATAAAAATAATAAGATATGGGAGGAAGAAAAGTGAAATCAAAAGTGGATCAGCAATGTCAGGAGGGACATATGATTACAGTTAAAAGGGTTTGAAGGAAAACATACAGAGGGGAATCCTATAGTCAAGGATCAACTACAAAGACAAAACAGTCTTTTTCAACCATTCCAAGGCAATAAAACAAGACGAAGAAGAAGCCCCACCATCGGCAAGAATACCCCAGTTAACCACCCTGCTTTAAACTAACAAAGTTTTCTTTGATTTAAAACAGGGGCAAAAACAACATTTGTGTCAGGCGTCCACCTGGAGAATGAGGACAAAGAAAATTAAAGAAGTCAGGCGTCCACCTGGAGAATGAGGATGAAGAACTAAAGAAGTCAGACGTCCAACTGGAGAACGAGGATGAAGAATTAAAGAAAGAAGTCAGGCGTCCACCTGGAGAATGAGGATGAAGAACTAAAGAAGTCAGGTGTCCACCTGGAGAACGAGGATGAAGAATTAAAGAAAGAAGTCAGGCGTCCACCTGGAGAATGAGGATGAGAACTAAAGAAATCAGGCGTCCACCTGGAGAATGAGGATAAGAATTGAAGAAGTCAGGCGTCCACCTGGAGAATGAGGATGAAGAAGTTAAAAAGAAGTCAGGCGTCCACCTGGAGAATGAGGATGAAAAGAAAAGAAGTCAGGCGTCCACCTGGAGAATGAGGATAAGAATTGAAGAAGTCAGGCGTCCACCTGGAGAATGAGGATAAGAATTGAAGAAGTCAGGCGTCCACCTGGAGAATGAGGATGAGAATTAAAGAAATCAGGCGTCCACCTGGAGAATGAGGACAAATAATTGAAGAAGTCAGGCGTCCACCTGGAGAATGAGGATGAGAATTAAAGAAGTCAGGCGTCCACCTGGAGAATGAGGATAAGAATTGAAGAAGTCAGGCGTCCACCTGGAGAATGAGGATGAGAATTAAAGAAATCAGGCGTCCACCTGGAGAATGAGGACAAATAATTGAAGAAGTCAGGCGTCCACCTGGAGAATGAGGATGAGAATTAAAGAAGTCAGGCGTCCACCTGGAGAATGAGGATGAGAAAAGAAGAAGTCAGGCGTCCACCTGGAGAACGAGGATGAAGAATTAAAGAAAGAAGTCAGGCGTCCACCTGGAGAATGAGGATGAGAACTAAAGAAATCAGGCGTCCACCTGGAGAATGAGGATAAGAATTGAAGAAGTCAGGCGTCCACCTGGAGAATGAGGATGAAGAAGTTAAAAAGAAGTCAGGCGTCCACCTGGAGAATGAGGATGAAAAGAAAAGAAGTCAGGCGTCCACCTGGAGAATGAGGATAAGAATTGAAGAAGTCAGGAGTCCACCTGGAGAATGAGGATAAGAAAAGAAGAAGTCAGACGTCCACCTGGAGAACGAGGATGAAGAATTAAAGAAAGAAGTCAGGCGTCCACCTGAAGAATGAGGATGAGAACTAAAGAAATCAGGCGTCCACCTGGAGAATGAGGATAAGAATTGAAGAAGTCAGGCGTCCACCTGGAGAATGAGGATGAGAGAAAGAAGTCAGGCGTCCACCTGGAGAATGAGGATGAAGAATTAAAGAAGTCAAGCATCCACCTGGAGAACGAGGATGAGAATTAAAGAAATCAGGCGTCCACCTGGAGAATGAGGATGAAGAATTTAAGAAGAAATCAGGCGTCCACCTGGAGAATGAGGATGAAAGAATTGAAGAAGAAATCAGGCGTTCACCTGGAGAACGAGGACAAAGAATTGAAGAAGAAATCAGGCGTCCACCTGGAGAATGAGGATGAATCCGCAGTCAAGCACCCACCTGGAGAACAAGGGAATACAATTGAAGTGTTGAAATCAAAAGCCCGCTCATATGATAAAGGAGCACATTTAGAGTCAATAAAGCAGAGGAGTCCAACAAAATCCCCAGCAGGAAACGACAAGAGTCCCAAACAGATGAAGAAAATACGGGACACAATGAAAAGGAATACGGAATAAGCCAAATGCCCAAGAGTCACCAAGATATCAAGACAACAAGAAACGCAAGGGCATGATCTAGATAAGATTTTATAATTCATGTACCATAGTCTAGTTTAGCTTTTTGTATTACCTTTGAAGTAAGGTGTAATAAGGAGGTCAGCAAGCAGTAAAAACAGCACGAAGCAGCAGTAACATCACAGTCCCACGGTAGTCCCAGCTACCAAAAACTTCCCAAACTACATTGACCTGATTCCTTTATAGCCAAGGATATGTAGGAAACCTTTGAAGCAGAGGTTCGGTCAAATCTTTCAAAAAAAAAAAATGCTTCCCACGGAGTATTTGAACAAGCAAAAATCACTCGTATCCGCTCACTTTATCTTTGCACGAAAACTCTTCGAGTTTCCGCACAAAGAGGGGCAGCTGTGAGCTCGTGATTTTTGCCTTACGAAAACTACTCCAAAATAAATCAAAAATAAAATAAATTTCTTTTACTGTGCAATTTTTGAATTTTTGCGTAATGTTTGTTAAATATTTGTTTTATATCCGTAAATGTTTACTTTGTCATAACAAAATGAAAATAAAAATAAAAATATATGTTGTAGGCATATCTAGGATTTAATTATGCATTTAATAATTGATTCAAAAAATAAAATCACAAAAATATGTGTCTGTTCTAATTTTAATATTTCACTGTGTGATTAATGTTTTGCCTATGTGTTAAATAATTGTTATAAAGTAATTAATATTTTTATGAGGTTAAAATTATTTTATAATTAAAATTAGGAATTTGAATTAGAAAATGAAAAATAAAAAAAATATATATAAATGAAACTCGGACCTGAATTAAAATCCAGGCCCAAATCAAGATACCCCCCAGCCCAATCCAGGCAACCCAAGACCGGTCCAATTCAAAGCCAAGACCAAACGACGACGTTAGGTCACATTTTATCAAGGACCGTTGGATCAAAGCCAACCAACGGCTGAGATCCCACGAACCGTAACCTAGAGCCCTTACCCAACCCAATGCCCCGATTCAGCCCGACCCCATCAGTAAACCAAACGACATCGTTTGACTAAATGAACTAATCCCGGCCCTCTATTCTCCTAAATCTAACGGTTAGAATCAACCCACCCCGTCCCTATATAAACCCATAATCCTTACCCCGGCCCCCTAACTAAACACCCCCCTCCTCTCACTGTTCATCATCGTCCTCAGACCCACCCCTAACCCTAGCCGCCCTAACATCCCATCGCCTGAAACCCGGCGGCATCAACGCCGCCGGTCACCAAAATAACACCCTAGAACCCCCTGAACATCCTCTATCCAGATATGCTAGCCACTTGGCTCGAATCTTCCTGAAGGTTCTCGAATCTTCATTTGAAGATTCGAGCCGAGCTTAGATCTAAACCAAACAACCCCTAGTTAACACCATAGTACCCCATAACATGCCTCGTTATGGATCTGGTGTTTGTTTGGTTCGAATCCCCTCAGAACTCTTCGAATCTTCTTTTGAAGGTTCGGACCAAACAAGAACAACCTCAGATCTGTTCTAAACTAACACCAAATGATCCCTAGGCTACCCTCACCCTTGTGTCGTATTTAGTCCCCCTCGAATCTGACCAGAAACGGTTAAGTCCCAAATGGAACCTTCAAGAACCCTAGAAATACCAGACTTTTGGATTCTGCCCAAATTAAATAAAGATTGAAGTTTAATCGACCTTAGTCGAAGTATTTTCAGTGGAAAATACTTCGACTAAGGTCTGTTTGATTTCAAACAAAGTCCAAATCTAAGTTGAGTTCAAGTCCGGTTGAATTTAAAGATTTAGAGGTACTTTCCTTATTTCCTTTTTGTTTCTTACATGAATAATTGTTTGTTTAATAACCTGTTAATTTTTCATGTTTTTATTTGATTAATTCTGTCATCTTTGTCTCATGCCCGTATGATTAGTCAAATAAATGAATTGTTTCTGTTGGTTGTGATTAATTACAATGTGTGTGATCGACTCGATTAAGTTCGTCGATCAGTTGTGTTATAAATCTTGTTTCTGAAAATGCTGCTGTCTCTTTTGTTTTAGACTGATTATGGACAAATGTTGTAAATAGTCAACTGATTAATACTCGTCAATTAAATCATGTTTGTTTGCAAATCAGTAAATTCAAATGAATGTTGTGTATATATTGTTTTCTGAACAGGGCATTGTCAGTATATTGACAATGCTCCTGTGTGTGTTTGATCTTGGTTCAATATTGAAGTCCAGTCTGAATTGTTATAATAATTTCAGTGATATGTTGTTATGATGTTAGTTTTGAATTCAGTGTGATTTTACAAATGTTGATTAGATGTAATTGTGTTAGAAGGTTACATTCTTAGTTAGGATTCAGTCCAAAACTTTAGGATTGGTTGTAGCTGTCTTAAATCAGATTAATAATCAGGTTTGAACAGATTTTAAAAAATCTGTATTGTTAGATTTTAAGTTTGACAGCAGTAATAATAGTAATCACAGTAGGATTTCTGAGGGTTATTTCTGGGACAGAATAGTGAGGGTAATATGATAGCATAATGGGCTGAAAGTGGAAAGTTATTGGCTATTATTTAAAGTGATAATGGGAAACAAAGGGTAATGGGGCTGCTTAAAATCAGGATAGGATCATTTAAATTATTCAAAAGCAGTTTTTAATGGAACTTTTTAATTTTTAAAGAGGAAAGGGGTCCATGCAGCACTTAAAAAGATAGGACCAGACCTGTAGAAGTACAGGAGACCATCAGATTTGAAAAGAGAAGAAAAAAAGAAGAGCTTTTAGAGAAGAAAAAAATAGGAAGAGATTGAGAGATTTGAGGATCAGATTTTAAAAGCAGATTTTAAGAGGGAATTGAGAGAGAGAAATGAGTTTTCAGACAGAATTTTAGATCAGATTTTGAGAGAGAATTTAAGAAAAATACACCTAGAGTGAGATAAAAGAAAAAAAAATCAAGCAGAAAATCAGATTCCTCTTGGAATCTGAAGAGGAAGAAGAAACAGAAAAGAAACCAAAAGAGAGTATTCTCACACACACACACACAGTGAAGCTGAAACAGAAAAATAGAAAAGAAAAGAAAAATCCGAAACCTTGTTGTTCTTTTGGAATCTGTCCGGGTCTGTGTATTGATACTATTTTGTTTTAAAATCTGAAATTCTTTAAGAAACTTTGCTCTTGTGAATCTGGGTTTCTCGGGTCTCATTATTGCTCAAGTCTGTGGAAAGACTGCTATTCTGCTGATTTTGTTACTGCTGCTACTGCTGAAATTTACTCCTTATACCTTCATTTTCAGGTACATATCCTTTTAAACTCATGTTGTGAAAAGCTTCAACACGACAAATAAATGAAGTTTGGAGTTATGATTCTGCTTTCTACTCATCTAAGCCATTTAGTTTAAATTTCAGGTTTATTTTGTGTTGGTTAATTAGTGGTAAATTCAACACCATGGCTATAAGTTATTTACCTTATTTGAAATTCGTATAAGGTTTGTAATAATGTTATCCATTTCGAAATCTCATTAGTATAGGTATATGTGAGTTGTCAAAACAGGGAGTATGGCATAAAAACGGGCCATTGATTACATCCTATAATACCTCTAGCTAAATGTAAAGTAGAATGGAAGTATTAAGAAGTTACATTAGTGGTATATCTTGTAAAAAATATGATTTTGTTTAGATTGATATAAGTTATTATATGGCATGATGACAGGTATATTTATAATCATAAGAGTAAGGTGAGTTGATATAGCTCGTCATGATGTTAAGAATATTATGAATGTTTAGGCGCACAACTATGTTGTATGTAATACAATTCGAATTGAATCAATTCGAATAATAACTCCTTTCTCATCAATTTGATTATTTATCGTTATAAATAAACTAAGCAATTATAATTTTGGATTAAAAACAAGCATGTGAGAATGAGATGATATGTATAAGCACAAATTGCAACACTTTATATCAATGGTAATTAGAAATAGAATTTGTTAGTTTCATATACAATTCATTCTTTGGCATACATATATATGTTGTATTTGCTAAAAATCGAATTTTGATTCTTTTCTTTGAATTTGGATAGTTGGGATGAATATAATTTATACCCGGAAATTATAATCGACGGGCAACATTTAATAATTTGTGAATTCTTTTAAAAGAATTTAAAGGCATCCTTAAAAATGTGAATTTCTCAGGATTTTCATATGAAATGTGTAGATATAATAAACAATTTGTGGACAATCCATAATACCATTACAAATATTTCGCGTAATTAGGGATGCGTTTGCGTACCCTGATTATATTTTAAAAGCAAATTCGGTTTATGCGTACGCGCAATTTCGAACGAATATTTTAGTAAAAAGGATTTCTCCGACGATGTCAAAATAATTTCATGCAACCCGAGATGTGCGGTTCATTGTATAAATACAAAAGTGACGATGTTCCTAATTTTAATTTAAATTTTGAACATATGATTTTTTAATAAAAACTATAACATGGACAATTTTATTGTGTACACGTATGCGTGACATGATACCCGTAATATTGAAAGATATATAATACGAATATACGTACGCGTAATTCGTTTATATAATTGTAAACAATAAGTAAAAGCGATAGTAATATCATGCACTAAAAACGTATTTAGTAAAAAATCAAGATAACTAAGCCAATAATAAAAACAGTTGAGCGACCGTGGTAGAACCACGGAATTCGGAAATGCCTAACACCTTCTTCTGGATTAACAGAATTCCTTACTCAGGATTTCTGGTTCGCAGAATAATAAACATAGTCATATTCTCCTCGATTCAGGGATTAAAACCGGTGACTTGGGACGCCTTAAAATTCCCAGGTGGCGACTCTGAAATAATTAAATAAATCCCGTTTCGACTGTCCTTCAATTGGAGAAAACTCCCCACGCGCCCCGCGGGCGCGGTAAAAAGGAGGTGTGACAGTTGCGACGTGCAATCCGATACAAATATAATATTGTTGCGGTGTGCAACCCGATCCAAATATAATATTGTTGCGGCGTGCAACCCGATCCCAATATATAATTCAACACCAATCACAAATGAGTCCCGACAAGGGAACAATAAGGAAACAACACTATCCCAGCAAGGGAATCAACAATGTAACTAAATACATCTCGGCAAGGGAGTCAACTATAACCAAACTTATTCTAACATTTAACTTCACAAAAGAAACCTCAACTAGTACCAATACTTAACCATAAGCAACTTCCACGAGAGTAATCATAATTCTTGCCCAACACAGAAAATCAACAGCTTAGGCATTCGTAGTACTTATTAAGAACACAACAATTTCAATTTAAGACTCACGGGCATGCTTGACACCAACGTATAGATACTCGTCACCATGCCTATACGTCGTACTCAACAAATAACACATAGCAAATAGGACACAACTCCTAATCCCTCAAGCTAAGGTTAGACCAAACACTTACCTCGATGCCACGACCACAATTCAAGTCTCAACTATCGCTTTACCTCTTGATTCCACCACCAATTCGCTCGTAACTAGCCACAAGTCACTTAATCACATCAATAAATGCTAGTTGAATCAATTCTAATGCATGGAAATACGTTTACTGGAGTTTTCTCCAAAAGGTCAAAAATCGCCCTGGGGCCCACATGGCCAAAACCCGAGGTTCGAACCAAAACCCGATTACCCATTCCCCCACGAACTTAAATATATAATTTGTTTTGAAATCGGACCTCAAATCGAGGTCCAAATCCCCAAAATTTAAAAAACCTAGGTCTACCCAAAACACCCAATTTCCCCCATGAAAAACCTTTGATTTTGAGTTAAAATCATGTGAAAAGATGTTAAAGATTAAGGAAAACAAGTTAGAATGACTTACAATCGATTTGAAAGAGAAGTTGTCCTTGAAAAATCGCCCAAGAGTGTTTTGGTTTTGAAAGAGTATGAGAAATGGTTGAAATGCGTCTAAGTTATGAATTTACAGGTTGCAGGTATCGCAATTGCGATTGCGAACCCAGAAGTCTGCTATTCTCGCATTTGCGAAGGGACTTTCTCATTTGCGATAAAGTCGTCGCATTTGCGACCCAAGGCAGCCCATGCCACTTCTCGCATTTGCGACACATTGCTTGCATTTGCGTTCCAGGTTTCACAAATGCGAAGCCTGCAACATACCAGCAAATTCCTAAGTGCAAATTTCACTCCGTGACCTATCCAAAACTCACCCGAACCCTCGAGGCTCCAAACCAAACATGCACACCAACCTAAAAACATCATACGGACTTGCTCGTGCATTCAAATTACCAAAATAACATCAGCAATTATGAATTTACCATCAAAATCATGAAATTACTTAAGGACATTAAATTTTCCAATTTTCTCAAATAAGGTCCGATTCACGACATTTCAAGTCCGTTTCTTACCAAATTTCACAGACTCAACTTAAATCACATATAAGACTTGTACCGGGCTCCAGAACCAGAATACGGGCCCGATACCATCAAATTCCAAACACATTTCATTTCCAAAAACTCATAAATATTCCAGAAAATAATTTTCTTTAAAAATTTATTTCTCGGGCTTGGGACCTCGGAATTCGATTCCGGGCATATGCAACCAAGTACCATATTTTCCTACGTACCCTCCGGGACCGTCAAATCACGGATCCAGATCCGTTTACCCAAAATATTGACCGAAATCAACTTAAATTCATTTTAAAGGCAAAATTCATCACTTTTCACAGATTTTCACATAATGGCTTTCCGGCTACGCGCCCGGACTATGCACACAAATTGAGGTGAGACAGAAAGAGGTTTTTAAGGACTCAGAATACATAATTTATTTATAAAATAAGTGATGACCTTTTGGGTCATCACACCTATGGTGTGTGTTTATAGTGCAAGACTGCAAGGAATGTGAAGCTGAGTTATTAAGAATCTTAATCCAATAAACCATAGCCTTTTATAGGTGGTGTATTTCGCTGCAGAATACGCTTGATGGATGGACCTATATGAGTGTGGAGTGGGGCTGCTCTTATGAAATTTATGGCAAAATTGCTAAAGCACTCATGAAAATCAGGCGTGCGCATGGCCTTTTAGCGCAAAAAACACGATAACGACAAAGATTGTGCGAGTATAATATAATAGATAAAACTCTAGGCTTATAAAAGAATTTTTGGTTTATAGAAGTTCTAAACATCACCAATTATTCTGTAAGCTTAATCTTATTTTTTTTAGGTCTGGTTCATAGTCTACGAGATACCAGATTCGATGCATTGTACTCATAGGTAGAGAATCCAACAAAATATTATGTCCTTCTATTCCTTTTGAGATATGTGGGGGATTGCTAGAAAATAGTGAATATGGTATCTCAAAAGGAAGTGTCCAGAATTATATTTTCTGAAAGTGCCTAGATTCATTTTATTAACATTTAGTGTCTTTATTATTTCATGTAATAATGGGTCATTATTCTATATTTGTAACTGTTGGACCATTAATCACCCATTATAACCACTTGATTCCATTCATCAGAGGCCCGAAATGGACCAGAAATACATTCTTTCTGATGTGGTAGAGATTAAGTATACAGAAAATACTCTTCTTCCTTCTGCTGGATTTTCTATCAAGCTGAATAAATCTTTGTTAGTTTATGCTCCTAGTTTATACTAGACGAGCTTGTTGAATGCTGGGGGATACACCCAAATCGGGTGAAATATTCTTAAGGACAGTATCTTTGACACGCCTCAAGCTTTGAAGAATTCCCTATTTGTTTCGTTATCAAAGTATTTTCCATAAGATTTACAACAAAGAATTAGGCCACTAAAGCTTCTGATTTAGGCCTCTAAGAGGTAAAAATCCCAAAATATTGTTATTATTATATAAAATAATGTACTATAACAACTTGTTTGGATAGTTGTCACGTGTCGTTTCATAATGTATCATACTGTATTGTTTGATGAATTCAATGTTTGGGTAGATTGTATCGTTTGCCGTTGTTTCATGATGTCACGTACCAAAAATATGAACGATAAACTTGCAATATTAATAAGAAAAAACAGGATACGAAGTAAAATTATTATATAAAAAAATAGGGTAAAGGATAAAATATGTCTATAATAATAAAGAAGGGAAAAATGAGAGAAAAAATTTAAGGTAACAACGCCACCGCACCAAATCCATCGTCACATAAAGTGATATTTTTTGTCGTTACGTAACGACATATTTAATGACACGATACAATAAAATTTAAGTAACAATCGAAACAAACATATATTGAAAGTAACAATACGATACAATACAATAGGTAACAACCATCCAAACAAGCTGTAAGCGAGCCATTTGTTTCATTCAAATTAGTCATTTATATTAATAATATACTACTTGGTTCTTATTGTCAAAATATTTATTAGCAAATATCCAAATTTGAGTAGTTTGTTCTAAAGTTCTAAAATACTAGATAAAGCTAAAACTTAAAAATTTGAAATAATAAGTAACATAAAAATTTGGAAGAAAATTTAATATGTTCCTAATGTTATGATCACACAAGGAAATAATATAGTTTTTAAAAATTAATTGTCACTTTTTAACAAAGATAATTATTTTCTTATGTTAAATAATTTTGATTAAATAAAAAGGCCTAATAATGAATAAAAAATAAAAAATAAAGTGTTAATAATAAATTGTATTATAACTATATCGAACATATAATATACTTATAAAGGATAAAAAAAGTATATCAATATTTGTATTGGAGTTTCGTGCTTTATATAATAGTATAAATAATATATGATTTTTTTATAATTAACATACACAAGTTTTAATTTCTTCGAGATTTGCTGAGGCTGATCGATAATTATTTATGAATAGTGTTTGAATCTAGAAAGAATATAGAAATAGGGTAAGAATTTATTTTGGATGAAGAAAATTTAGAATATTGTTTCCTGATATCTCAAATTGGTCAAATAGCAAAATATTTGGTGGAAGGACATAAAATCCTTTTGAACAACCCTTTATGATAGGAATGCCTTATATCTAAAAGTTAATTCATCAAATTAAAATAAAACAAGATAAAATCTTTGACCGTACTATACACTTGATACACAACAACCCCCTTAGATGAAGAATCAAATAGGGGGGACAATTGATAGGAGAAATGGAGATTTGGGCTCTAGAGAATAATTTGGGGTCGTATGGAAAATATTAGTAACTCAATTTTGATGGATTATCTGAACTTTCATTTTGTGAGTAAAGGATCGATTCCTCACCTTATAATCCCGACAATATTTCAAACTTGGACCAGTTATATGAACACATAAGAAAGAGTAATTAGTTCGTTTTACCAGCTCAGTAGCACACTCGAGATCGTGACCAAACTAAGTGACATGATTCTATCTTTCATAACCTGATTCAATAATGTCATTTGTCTTTTTTCTCCTAAGTTTTTCTTTTCTCTAATAATAAAAATAACGGTAAAGGGCCAACATAACTCTAATGTATTGAAAATGGCTCAAAAATATCCTCCATTAACCTATTGGTCTGCAAATGCCTCTGACGTTAATTTTAGGCTCAAACTTACTCCTATATCTAACAAAACTAACTTGCTCAATTTTTTGACTTTAACTTCGCCATATGACATTTTCTTAACCCGCTACGTGTACTATTTGTATTAAATAAAACCCACTTTTATCTTTTAAAATACCCAACGACCCTGACCCGCTCCTATATATTTGGACGGTCGGCAAAAAATAATTATATTCACTAGTTAAATATATAAAAATATACATTGATTATTAATAAAAATATGTATATTATACATTAATATTTTAATATATATTTTACATGATATTAATTTTAGGAAAAATTATACGGTGTAGTTTTCCATTAATGTAACTTTAAGATTAGAGCGAGTCCTCACAAAATCAACAGCTGCACAGATTGGTTCTCTGGGCTTTGATTACACACAGAAGCAGCGTTAGCCAATTTTCAGCAGGCTGCTAGAGCGAGCTCATTAACTATCTTCCAGCCTGCAAGAGCGATCTCAGCTATTATTACCTGAGTATGATGCAGTCACTAGGACTGAACCCACTGCATTGGTGATACCCTCACCAATTTTTACCTCCTAACACCACAAACATGAGATGGATTATAGATGCAGGACTGATTCAAACCACAAGGACACGTGTTTTTCTTATATAGTTACTGTGTTCAATCATTAACCGAATGTGTCAGAAGTCTTATCTTGCTTCAAGGACAGTGATGGACAAATCATTAACCGAACATTGTTCTGCAGATGAATTTGATTCAGCTTCATTTCTTCCTGTGAAAAATGCTGGTTGTTTCGCAGGAGGCATTGCCATACTTTCATTACCAAGCATTGAGATAATATCAGACATTGTTGGCCTATCTGCTGCACCTTCTTGTACACATAATAGTCCGACATGAATAACTCGTAATAACAGTTTAGTGTCACACACATCTCCAAGAGCTGGATCCTTCAATTCCAATGCACACCCTTCCTTCCATAATTCCCATGCCTAATCCAGAATGATCTATTATCTCAAATTTCGTAATTTTAATACTAAAACTTAAAAAGGGTGTCAAGAAAACTTACATAACCTATTAAGTTGAGTGCGCGATCAAGTTGTTTTAAGCTAGTAGTTCTATGACCACTCACAATTTCAAGCATTAAGACTCCAAAACTGAAGACATCAGACTTGATTGAGAATGCGCCTTCCATGGCGAACTCGGGAGCCATGTAACCACTGCGTAAAGACAGAAATTTCCTACTCAATCACTATGAATATTCTACATGTTTTGTGAATTGATATCAAGAAATAACACAAGTTCAACTCACTATGTTCCTACAACCCTGCGAGTCACTGCCTCCGTCTCGTTCTGTTTGAAAATTCTAGCCAAACCAAAATCAGCTATCTTGGGATTCATGTTTTCATCCAACAGCACATTACTAGCTTTAAGATCCCTATGTATCACTCTCGTTCTTGAGTATTTGTGAAGATAGAGCAATCCTTGAGCAATTCCTTCAATAATGTCAAAACGTTTCTGCCAATCCACTAGCTTCTTTCTTTCCGGATCTGCCAAAGACAGAAAGCATTTCATCAAAATTTTCGAAAACTACTTGATGATTACGTCTTTTTTTTTTTTTTTTTTTTTGGAATAATAACAAACCAAAGAGGAAGAAGTCCAAGCTCTTGTTGCGCATGTACTCATATATCAACATCTTTTCATCTCCATGAATACAACATCCTATAACTCGAACTAGATTTGTGTGCTGAACTTTGGCAATTAGTACAAGCTCATTCTTGAACTCCACAAGCCCTTGACCTGATGTCCTTGAAAGTCTCTTGACTGTAACCTCTCTCCCTTCTGGAAATTTTCCCTGTCAGAGATTTTTTTTTAAAGGTAATTTCAGTTATGCAGTGATGGTACTAAGCAAGTTTTTTGGGCACATATAACATGGGTGTAAATATACCTTATAAACAGGTCCAAAACCACCCTCTCCGAGCTTGTTTTCACTCGAGAAGTTGTTTGTGGCTGCCAATATGAATCCAAAGCTATATATCTTCAAATTATGCACTTCCCTTCCATCTTCTTCTCTCAAATTTGTGTTGTTGAAGCTGTCTGACGCTTTCAACTCACGTATATACTCTTCCTCCTTTTCTTTCTCAACTGTACATGCAAGAGAAGTTTGTAGATATTTATACACGATCCACATAATTGATAAACAACATACTAGTTACTAAATCACTTTTTGGAGATTTACCTTGTAGTTTGCATCTTTTCATTATAATGTAGAAGATGAAACCAGATATAAGCAAAGGGATAACAATCACTATCCATGTCCAAGTTTTTTGTTTTCCTGCACCCATAGTGTCACACCTCCTTTTTGCGCGCCCGCCCCGAAGGATAAATGCGCGAGGGAGTTTTTCCAATTTAAGTGACAATATTCGAAATGAGATTATTTATTTGATTCAGAGTCTCCACTTGGGAAAGGTTTGGCTTTTGGTGTCCCAAGTCACCGGTTTATCTTGAATCCCAAATCGAGGAAATTTTCGACTTTTCCAAATGAAGTCTGCGAACCAGAAATTCTAAGTAAGGAATTCTGTTGACCCGAGGGAAGGTGTTAGGCACCCTCGAATCCCGTGGTTCTAGCACGGTCGCTTAAATTGTTATAATGGCTAAATATCTGATTAAATACATGTTGTGACTTATGTGCTTTTATTAAGTTTAAAACCGCTTTTATTATTATCATTTATTTTTATAGAATTGCAACGTCGTGAAAATGCATCTCGAACCACGTCACAATCAATGCACCCGTGATCGTCAACACATTTTGACTCTGTTGAGATTTGGATTTGGGTCACATCAATGTGCACCCGTGTTTAAGAAGGTTAAATTATTAAAGGTGCGCCTAAAGTAACTAGCGTATTGTTATTTTGGGAAGGCCGTAAAATTCGCTAAACGGCCTGTCCCGAATTCTAAGTATTTTAATCTATACATTTAGAGGGCCCCGCAGCTTGTGCATTTTTTGTTTGTCGAGGCTCGTCTCATTTTTATTTAAAAGGATAAACCTACAGTGACTATATTTCTATTAAGTTCATCTCTAAAATAAAGAAAATCTCTCAATTAATTACATGCTAAAACGTAACTTATTAGTTATTAGTTTACGGCTAATGCGAATGGAAAATCGCGACCGAGTTTGTACAAAGAAAAACTGTTTTCATTTTTTATATTATGTTATTCAATAATACTAGAACATGGGATTGACCATGATATCGAAACAGATTAATTATTCTCCGATTAATTTAAACAAACATTATTAGATGAAGAAAGTATACATATGCAACCTCATTATCATTAATCATTCAACTACATCTTTATACGAAGAAAGAAAAATTAATATTCAAACACAAATCTAAACAGGAGAGATTCAACAGAAACAAAGCCTGATTAATATTTCATTTCTCTTCAATCCGAGAGTATACAAATGTGTACCTGGAAATGGCGGTACAAGAACAAAAGAAGGAGAAGTCAGCAGCAATAATAACACAACAACAGCAGGTTCAACAACACCGCAAACCAGTAATAACCCGTAGAATGACCCAGCAATGGATTGAAAAAAAATCAGCAATACCAAAGTGCAATCACAGTCAAAGCAGAAGAGAGATGGATACAAGATGCAGTAGTTTACTGATTTTGAATAACACTCGAGAAAAGACAAACAGAATTTATTTAAGTAGAAGTTCAAGTTGTCTTTCTCTTCTTCAAAACTCTACCACACTTCTTCAGATTTTCAGAAAGTATTACTCTCAAAAATATTCTCCCAAATAATAATCCTTTCCCTCTCTAAGTCTTACTTTTCTCTCTTTTTGTTCAAGTCTAAGTTTTTTTCTCTAAGTCTAGTCCTCTTTTAATGTCAAGAAATGACTCTATATATAGCAAGACAAATCTTCAATTCCCAACCCCCAAATTATTCCCTCAATGGCATGCTTTGCCCCACTTATTAATGTTTTCTTTATTTTAAACTTTGTCCCCCATGCCTACATTAAATAAATACCATATTCCCAACCCATTACAATATGTCCCCCATGCCTACATTAAACAAGTGCAAGATTCCTCCCCATTATGTTTTGTCTTGTCCCCCATTATATTAAACAAGTACATCAAAAACTCCACCCCATTATATTTGTCCCCCATGCTTAACATAAAGAATCAAAAATAATGTTCAATTACCAAACTACCCCTCCGACCTTATTGCAATTACCATTTTACCCCTGAACGGATTGCAATTTACCAAATTACCCCCATCAGCTCTAAACACTCAATTAATCATAACTCAACCAAAATATAGTCAATATGACCAATTTCTCAACAATCTTCAACAACAAATCATATGAACACGATGAACAACACAACTCCAAATTGATGGAAATAAATCAACCATATCGGGAACCAATCCTGGTTAATTTAGACCAATCAACCATATCGGGAACCAATCCTGGTTAATTTAGACCATCAATGGATGAACAAGGATACAACAATACAAACAACAAAATACACGATTCAAATTAAATCAACAAATCACAAACAAACATAAACTCACATTAAATCACTGGATTTACACATGATCTTCAAACAAATATGAACATGAACTAAATCTATTTTTCAAACAACAAAACATGACGGATTCACATGACTCAAACAACATTAATAATTTCTGGAAAACACATAACAACATGAAACAAATTGAAGAAATAATTGATTAAATTTCAATTTGAATTCAACAATCATTAAAACTAACGAATATTTACTTAAACAATAATACAAACATGAAATAAACATGAAAAACAACTAATTAACTTCCATTTGAAATCTGAAAATTAATTTAACAAAATACATGAACAAACTAAAAATTAATTCAAACGATAAACAAAACAAACATTTGTTGATTTTAGATTCGAAAATATCAAAACAAAATACGGGTAAAAATAAAACTCAAAATCTACCAACCGGATTGAAACGAAATACGTACGGACTGTTTTGTCGACCAAAGCTTAGAACAAACGACGATGAAAACAAACTGTCCGGAACCGAGTATCGCACCAAGATAACTTGTCGCCGAAGACGACCACGAACGGACGACCAAAGAAGATGGCCGCCCGTCACAAGAAGATGGCCTGTGAAGCAGCTGGGGCGTGTTTGGTTACGAAGAAGAAACTGGCGCGGGCAGCAGTGATGGTTCTGTGAAGACGCAGCAACGGGGGGGACTGGACGAGGCAGCAGGCGGCGCCGGGACGAGGTCGATGAAACAGAAGGCAGAAACAGTTGGTTCAGGGCAGCCATGGACGACGAACAGCTGTTCGTTGAAGGAGGATAACGGAGCGAAGTAGCAGCAGCTCGGAGCATATGACTCGGTGGGGCAGCAGCTCGCGAAAACAAGCATTGGTTGCTCGAGCTGTTCGCAGTCGAAGACGAAGCAGTAATGGAGGTCGTTCGGATGGGGAAGGTGAAGCAGAAGGCAGCGCAGTAGCAGCTGCGTAAGCAACAATGGCGACTGGCCATGGTGAGCAGCTTGGAAATAAGACGACGATGGTCGTTTCGAAGAAGATGAAGAGTTTGAGGTGAGCAGGAGTTGGTGTCGATAGGGAGGCAGCCATGGGAGCTGCTTGTGTGGAAGGGGAGGTAGCCATGGATGGCTTGGGGTGTTTTGTGTTTTTGGAGAAGAAGAAACCAAAAATGGGGGCGGATGGTTTATGTCTCTTTTTTAGGGTTTTTTTGTTCTTTTTTTTTCTTTTGTTTTGTGTCTTTGAAATGCAAGATAGGGGTATTGGGTTATGGATTGGGTTAATGGGGTGGACCGGGTCGACCCATGTGGAGATGGACTGGGTCATGGAGAAGGTTGGACAAATGTTTGGGCCTGGGGTTGAAAATTGAAGAAGTGGCCCAATCCGATTTTTATTTGTATTTTAGTTATCTTTTCTTCTTTTATTTTCTAAAACTAAATTATAAAAATACTTAAATTATTATTAAGAACTAAATTAAGTCATAAAATCGCAAATTAACTCCCAATAACAATTAACGCACAATTAAGTAATAATTAAGCATAAAATTGTTCATTTGGACATTAAATGCTAAAAATGCAAAAGATGCCTATTTTTTGTAATTTTAATTTTCGTAAAACTAATTTAATTACTAACAATTGTAGAATGAAATCCTACATGCAAAATGCGACATATTTTTATATTTTTTATTAATTTAATAAATAAGCAAACATAGGCAAATACAAATAATTATCCAAAAATATCACAAAAATACTCAAAATTGCACACCAAGGAAAATTATTTTATTTTGCATTTTCTGGGAGTATTTCTCATATAGGGCAAAAATCACATGCTTACACATAGCATTATTGAATGTTATATGGTTGACCCTTGACCTATACAATCTATATACGTTAATAAACAAGGTGTGTTACTGATATAAAGATTTACTTTTAGATGATTTTGATGAAACCAGAACATATTTTTTCACTGCGTTACCACTCTCATCGACTTGAAACTCTCCATTTCCGCTCCAAATAATGCAGCCTGTTTCAGCGCTGCTGGTGGCGAAGGCAACATAATTGCAGTCCTCCCAGCACTTGTGCATACAATCACCAAGACTAATGCTTGCATTATCATAATAGTAGCTAGAATAAGATCTATCAGTAAAGTATGCACTCTTTTCCATAAATTTATCTCCATCCTTTCGGCACTTAGGCAACTGAGTAGAGACACAACCATCGTCACTTTCATAACCATAACAGAATTCATTATAAAGCGCGTATATACGACTGTCTTCACCACCGCCAATAATAGCCCCATATGAAGAAAACTCAAAACTTGGGAAACTTCCTTCTGGAGCGTCAAATTGGACGAACACGCCATCCTTTTCAGACACCAAGCTGGGATTATAGTGATATCTGTTAAAAGAATCATTCAAATTAGCTAAGAATGGAAAACCTTGATTTCTCCAAGAGCCACTAGTCCAATAAACCCCGCCCCTTCGACGTATAACCTGTTGCGGAAGCCAAATGTATATAGTGTGAATAAGTCACAACTACTATACCAAAAATTATGACAGCCACCAAATAATAAATAAGACAATAAAGCAACAATAAAGGGAACACCAGAATTTACGAGGTTCGGCTAATTTTGCCTACTCCTCGGACACAACCAATATTTTATTTCACTCCAAAAATACAAGTGAAATAATACTAAAGAGAGAAGATACAAATGCCTTAAACAGATGAGAAGGCAAATGAGAGGTGTATATCAATCCTAAACATTAGGCCTTCTTTTATAGGGGAAAAATCCCCCCAAACTTAACTCCCAACCAATGTGGGACTTTGACATTTTGCCAAACTTCAACAAATCTCCACCTTGGCAAAATTCCACATTTTCAATTCTCTCTCAATAACAAATTTTGGTTGTGTCTTCATCTTCAATCTTCAGTGTTCAACAATGTTGATCAAATCCAAACAATGTTGAAACTTGACCGCAGTCACCACCTTTGTCAGCATATCAGCAGGATTCTCTGTAGTATGAATTTTCTTCACCGTGACTCCACCTTCTTCGATGATTTCTCGTACGAAATGATACCGAACATCAATGTGCTTCGTCCTTGCATGATAAACTTGGTTCTTCGCTAATTGAATAGCACTTTGACTATTACAAAAAATTGTGATACCTTTTTGTTCAACACCAAGCTCCTTTAGCAATCCTTGAAGCCAAATTGCCTCTTTCACAGCATCTGTAATAGCCATGTACTCTGCCTCTGTTGTAGACAAAGCAACTGTTGACTGCAAAGTAGACTTCCAACTAACTGGTGCCTTTGCAAAAGTAAACACATAACCAGTAGTTGATCTTCGTTTGTCCATATCACCCGCAAAATCTGAGTCACAATATCCAACTACAAACTGATTGTCTTCCTGCTCAAAAACTAACCCGACATCTACAATATTATGAATATACCGTAGAATCCACTTTACAGCTTGCCAATGCTCCTTCCCTGGATTGTGCATATATCTGCTAATAACTCCAACAGCTTGTGAAATGTCAGGCCTTGTGCAAACCATTGCATACATCAAGCTACCAACAGCATTTGCGTATGGTACCTTTGACATATACTCTCGTTCAGCTTCATTCATTGGCGACATAGTAGTACTTAGCTTAAAATGGGAAGCAAGTGGAGTACTAACTGGCTTAGTCTTGTCATCTATGCCAAAACGTTGAAGTACTCTCTTCAAATATTCCTTTTGAGATAAACAGAGTTTCTTTGAACGTCTATCTCTAATTATCTCCATGCCAAGAATTTTCTTTGCCTCACCCAAATCCTTCATCTCGAACTCCTTCTTCAGTTGAATCTTCAACTTATCAATTTCTTCCAAATTCTTGGAAGCTATCAACATATCATCAACATATAGGAGAAGATATACAAAGGAACCATCTTTAAGCTTGTGCAAATACACACAATGATCGTATTTGCTTCTCTTGTACCCTTGCCGCAACATAAACTCGTCAAATCGCTTGTACCATTGTCTAGAAGATTGTTTCAATCCGTACAACGATTTTTCAAGTTTGCACACCATATTTTCTTTTCCAGCAACTTTGAATCCTTCTGGCTGAGTCATGTAGATTTCCTCCTCCAAGTTTCCATGTAAAAACGCAGTTTTTACATCCATCTGAACTAGTTCCAAATCCAATTGTGCTACCAAAGCCAACATAATTCTAATGGAGGAATGTTTTACAACTGGAGAAAACACTTCATTGTAATCAATTCCCTCCTTTTGAGCATATCCTTTGGCCACCAATCTTGCTTTGTAGCGAACATCTACTTGGTTAGGAAATCCTTCCTTCTTTGCAAATACCCATTTGCACCCAATTGCTTTCTTTCCCTTCGGGAGATTGGCCAATCTCCATGTATGATTCTGATGAAGGGACTGTATTTCATCATTCATGGCAATCCTCCACTTATCTTCTTCTGAACTTTGGACAGCGTCTTTATAAGTAGTAGGAACATCATCAGCTACAATTGAGGTTGCACAAGCAACCGTCTCTATGAGACGAACAGGTTTCGTTATTGTTCTTTTTGGCCTGCTGGTTGCTATTGATTCAAGTTGTTGTTGAGATTCCTGAGTTGGAATCTCCTCTACTGGCTCTCCTTCCAGAGGGTAATCTTCATTTGTTTCCTCCTCTGCTTCTTGTGTAGGAAAAATAAATTTTCCCTCAAACTCCACCTGCTTAGAAGCACCTTCATTTTGTTTGGTATCTTCTGTTACCTTATTTACCATAGCAAATTCATCAAAGGTAACATCTCTGCTGAATATTACTTTCTTTGTCATAGGGCACCATAAGCGATATCCTTTGACTCCAGAAGTAATTCCCATAAAAATAGCCTTCTTTGCCCTTGGATCCAATTTTGACTCCGTCACATGATAATATGCAGTTGAGCCAAACACGTGCAAAGAGTTATAATCTACAGCAGGTTTTCCGTACCATTTTTCAAATGGTGTTTTGCCATCAATAGCAGCAGATGGTAGACGATTAATGAGGTGACATGCATATGTAATTGCCTCAGCCCAAAATTCTTTGCCCAAGCCAGCATTGGACAACATACACCGTACCTTCTCCAGCAAGGTCCGGTTCATACGTTCTGCCACTCCATTCTGTTGTGGTGTATGTCTAACAGTGAAGTGTCGGACGATGCCATCATTTTCACAGACCTTATTGAAATGATCATTTTTGTATTCACCTCCATTGTCTGTGCGAATACACTTGATCCTCCTGCCTGTTTGATTCTCCACCATCATCTTCCATTTGAGAAAAATTCCCAGCACTTCATCTTTGTTTTTCATTGTATACACCCACACTCTTCGAGAAAAATCATCAACAAAGGTTACAAAATAGTGCTTCCCACCCAATGAAGGTGTTTTGGAAGGACCCCAAACATCAGAGTGTACATAATCCAAAATGCCTTTAGTATTATGGATCGCTGTACCAAATTTAACCCTTGTCTGTTTCCCTTTGACACAATGCTCACAAAACTCCAAGTTGCAAGCCTTTACTCCTTTTAACAATCCTTGATCTGATAGAGTTTTCAAGGATTTTCCTCCAGCATGTCCCAAGCGCATGTGCCATAGCTTGGTTGCTTCTGCCTCTTTGTCGTCACTGGATGTTACTGTCGCTGTCCCAATAACTGTACTGCCACGATAGCGGTACATATTATTATTCTTCCGATTAGCCTTCATTACCACTAGTGCACCGGAGCATACTCTCATCACTCCATTTTCTACAATGATTTTGAACCCTTTTGATTCTAGGGCTCCCACAGAGATGAGATTCTTCTTCAAATCCGGTACATATCGAACATCTATCAATGTTCTGATCATTCCATCATGGTTCCTTAATCGTATTGAACCAATGCCATATGAGGTAAGAGGGCTGTTATCCGCTGTGTGGATGACTCCATATTCTCCTTCTTGAAATTCCATGAACCAGTCCCTGTTGGGACACATATGATAGCTACAAGCCGAGTCCATCAACCATATGTCTGATGATGTTGATGACTCTGTTGTAACTAATGAGAAGTCTGAATCATCACAATCAGCTACATTTGAATCCATAATAGCCTTTCCATTGTTATGTTTGGCCTTATTCTTCAACTTCGGACAGTCTTTCTTCCAGTGCCCTTTTTCTCGACAAAAGGCACATTCATCTTTACTGGGTCTGGATCTTGACTTGGATCTTCCCTTCTTTGTCCTCGTTTGATTTTGAGGACGACCCCTCACAAACAGTGCTTCTCCTTCTCCGCCCTTCTGTTTTTCTCGCTTTCTTTGTTCATAGCTGTACAAAGCTGAACAAACTTCTCTGAGAGAAATTTCGTCATTTCCATGGAGTAGAGTAGTTTCAAGGTGCTCGTACTCATCAGGAAGTGACGCCAACAACATTAAGGCCAAGTCACCATCATCATAAGTTGTATCCATATTTTGCAAATCTGTGACCAACTTATTGAAACTGGTGATATGTTCATTCATCGTGGTACCAGGAACATAGGTGAAGTGAAACAGTCTCTTCTTCATGTACAATTTATTTTGACTGTTTTTCTTCAAAAATTTATCCTCCAGTGCTTTCCATAATTTACTTGCAGAAGTTTCCTTTGTGTATGGATATTTCTGCTCTCTAGCAAGGTATGATCGAATGGTACCGCAAGCAACACGGTTGATAATTCTCCAATCTTCTTCTCCAATAACATCTGGTTTCTTTTCTTCAATGGCCAGATCTAGCCCTTGTTGAAAAAGGACATCTAGAACCTCGCCTTGCCACATCCCAAAATGTCCGGACCCGTCAAAAATTTCTACCGCAAATTTCGCATTTGACACAATTCTTGTCATAAGCGAAGATGCCAATGATGACGTATTGTTGACACTTGATGTAGATTCTTCTTGTTTATTGTCCCCCATATTTGACACAAATATTATTTAATAGCTGACGACACAAATCAAGATTATTTCCTTTCTGATGTAGAAGATCAGACTAAGCTGCAACTACAGAGCATACTCAGACAGAACCTTGACTCAGTTACCAAGATAAATCTTTTCTGATGTGGAAGATCAGACTATGCTGCAACCACAGAGCATACTTAGACAGTACCTTGGCTCTGATACCAATTGTTGCGGAAGCCAAATGTATATAGTGTGAATAAGTCACAACTACTATACCAAAAATTATGACAGCCACCAAATAATAAATAAGACAATAAAGCAACAATAAAGGGAACACCAGAATTTACGAGGTTCGGCTAATTTTGCCTACTCCTCGGACACAACCAATATTTTATTTCACTCCAAAAATACAAGTGAAATAATACTAAAGAGAGAAGATACAAATGCCTTAAACAGATGAGAAGGCAAATGAGAGGTGTATATCAATCCTAAACATTAGGCCTTCTTTTATAGGGGAAAAATCCCCCCCAAACTTAACTCCCAACCAATGTGGGACTTTGACATTTTGCCAAACTTCAACATAACCAACTGAAATGCATCTTGAACTGACTCCAAACTTAGAGTAAAAGCCCCCGAGGCCGGAGTATAAATATTCAACCAAGAAGTTAAAGTCCAGTTCTGCTTTGTTGTAAGGTTATAACCAAGCTTCATGCCAGGCAAAAGAGAATCGGTAGGATGATCAAAGCTTTGCCATAAAGTACTATTCCGAGTTTCATCCTGAAGCACAAAATTTCCAGAATCTTCAAGTCTAGCTATTAAACTTCCTGTCAATAAAGGAGGGGCAATATTCACAACTGTCTTCCCTCCACTGGTGATTTTCAATATTCCTGTAGAATCTATGGTGAGCAATCCTGAGTTGTTCAATATAGGTGTATTCCGATTGGCTACCCATAATTTCTTATCTCGTGGATCACCTGCATACCATATTCCAAGATAACTTTCATTCGTTTCTGGGATAGAGAAAAATCCTAAGTTGAACTTTCCACCTTCTGATTCAAGTAATTGTGAGTGATTGAGTTCATCACCAGGCTTCATTGAGGTTATTGCAGCTACACATGAAAGGTTAATGACACATTTTCTGCTGCAGAATAAGGTCAAGATGAGGAAGAAGATGTAATTGGCTAAAGAATTCATTTTGGTAGCTAGAGACAAGTTGATTCAGATAATAACAATATGATCATCTCTTTAGAGTGTTTTCGGTTGTTCAAAGCCATAAGTGCAGCTCAGAATAGTCAATGATTTGAAACATTTTTCAGCAAGATTTTTTCAAGTTTTTTCTGAGTACAAATGATATCCACATGTTTCTTGTAGGAAAGCTTGTGGAAAGAGATTATCATGACTTTACATAGCAACAATTTTGACCAATTCCTATTTGGTGTTTGTTGTTTCTTCTGATTAAACTTTGACGGTCTATGTCAGTAGATTTAGACGATATTCAATTACTTTTGATTCCGATAAATAAGTTAGTATTCGATGTTTCATATTGATTAATACTCATAGAAAATTGTATTTTATTCTTTTCATGCCTAATTATTAACTTATATTTTAATATTTTTTTCATTTATAATTATCTATTTAAATCTTTGTATGGCCATATGAATATCAACTAACAAGTGTACTGCGTGAATTGGTATACACGTGCGCCATACATTATTGAGAAACTAATAATTATAAAGGTGGAAAATTTAAAAGTTAAAAGTTGAATTACTAAAATATTCTTCTAAATTAATAGTTTTATTTAGGTATTTAATAATATTTAAATAAAAGAAAATTTTTAATTTAAAGTGCCTCTTCCAAAAGTTGTCTTATTTCAGAGGGTAACTATAAATGCTAGTATTAATTTTTTCTAAAAGCAAAATATATCAAGATGATGACTTTGTGGTATAATAGAATGTTAAAATCCATTTTAAACGAGATAAACATAAAAAGGAGGAAAGACCGATCAATAAATGAAATTGCCGAAATTTTTTCCTTTGAACTGTTTGAAAGTCATCCAACTTGAGTTATGAGACTAAGAATGGTTTCTTTTCATTTTCAGGACGAAAGAAGAAAAAAATGGACACATATTTCTTTATGTTGTCCAATTGTTATTTTCTTGATTTTTAATATGTAAAAAAAGTATCACGCACATTGTTAAAAATTCTCTCAGAAAATGATTATGGGATGGATGGCTTTCAGTATTACAAGCATTTTGAGTCCCTTTTTTAATTTCAAAATGAACGGCTTTGTTGTCTAAAGAAATTTGAATCTCTTTATGTTAACAGTCGGCAATGCATTCATCATTGCCACATGGCTAAACACAAAAGAGAAATTGCACTCTTTCCTAAGTATGTAAAACGATGCAAAGAAATTTACAGGGTTTCGGCTCCTCGAAAATGACTTTAACTTCAGCAATCAACGTGATATACAAAAGCAATTAATTATTTTCATAATCATACTCATGCTGCCACAAGTTCTTTTTGTATAAATTAGCATTGGGAAATTTTTGTTGTACTTCATTATTAATTTCTTATGGTGGGTATGGATGAAAATTGATGTTTAACTTAAAGTATATATATATTTACATGTATATCGCCTCATATTTTACTTTTGTTTCGTGAATTTAAGATGTGAAATGTATTGATTTATATTAATTTGATGTGTTTTTATGTGTAGGAATGATCCGGGAGCAATCGTGGACGACAACCGATATTTGTGAAATTAGAGCCAAAACGGACGAAAACAGGAAAGTTGGGCAGTGCAGCGCCACAAGCAGCGCCTAGCCCTACCTGTGGCGCCAGAAACAGAACACTCAAGTTGGCAGCGCCGTGAATTTTCTCCAATTTCGCCCGAGACATGATTATTTCGGCCCTAGACCTGCCCAACACATATAAAAGCCAGATTAAATATATTTTTGAAAGGAGGACGCCACTTTGGAGGGATCTAACATACTTGGGAGGAGAATTCACGTGGAGGAATACACACCACGCTTGGAGGAGGCTTCTAACTAGTTTTTCTTCTCCTCTCTTCTTTTAATTTCATAGTTCATTAGTTCTAGAGTTTTGGGTGTTACATGAACGTTGTAGTTTGAAGCTTGAATTATTCTTATTATTTTATCATATTAGTTTATTTATTCAATTTTGCGCTTAATTATTTGATTTCTTGATCACCAATTGAATACTATCTACGAATCTAGGATTGAACTCCGGAGAGGGAATTCTAGTTTGCATATAAGATTGAGTAGAGCAAGATCTTATCTCTGGGGGAGGGGGGGGGGGGTTCCGATTAGGATAGGAATATACCTAATCGCTTTGCTTGGTTACTACACAGGAATTATAAATGCGTTCTTGTTAATCCTAATTCCATAGGAATATAGGCGTTGGGTTAGCTTGAATAGGAGAGTTGTACTTCGGGAGAAGGCTATGAGCAATATTAACCCTGTCAACCAATAAACCAGATAAATAAATTAGACGATTTAAGTGGAAAACTCACTGAAATTGTTAGCTAACCCATAGCTCTAGAAAATTCACTCACATTAAATTCGTCTCTATAATTCGCTAACTTGTTTTCTTTAATCTCTTAATTTGTTACTCTAGATGAATTTTTGTTAAATATTCATACGTTAGGATTCACTTGAATAGATTAGTTGTTTGATTTAATTTAGTTGATAGTTAATCACAAGTCCCTGTGGGTACAATATCTGGACTTACAATCCTGTATTACTTGTCGACCACGTATACTTGCGTTTGCGTTTGGGAGCAATAAGTTTTTGGTGCCGTTGACGGGGACTTAGAAATTAACTATTTTACTAGATTAGATTTTTACTTTTTATCTATTTAAGTTTTTCATTTTAGTTTAGTGTAGTTAGTATTATAATTTTTTTAATGGCATCTTTGAACGAAAAGTGGTGGGATGGTAAGTATTCTTGTTTTTGTGATCCTTGTCCATATTGTAAAGGACCCCACTTATGGAAATATTGTAAAACTATTCCTAGTACCGAGTTGTGTGCACCATCTCCTTCCTGTACTATTTGTGATAAAAAGTGGAATAATTGTCCTAAGTGTTGTTATCTTACTCCAATCCCTTCTTATGTTGATTTTAATAATTCTTGTGAGTTTGGCAGGAGTAACAAATTGGATGATGTGGAACATGATGTTCGCATTCTTGATATGCACATGAAATTATTAGAGGAATATGGAGGTTTCCGTGAGAAAATTACGAATGAGATGCAACAATTTATAGAAGGAAGAGCTGAACTGGGACAAGAGATCGATCAATTTGGCAGTTCTATACACGACTTAGAGGCTCAATTGAGTGCAAAGATTGATGCATGTAACTCCTAACAATTTAGTGATGAGTTGTATGAAGCTGAAAAAGATCTCCTAGGCCAAATTGAGGAGCTAAAACGAGAATACTAATCACTAGACCATATTTTTGTTGATGATGTCGACGTTGATGGAGTATGTATTACTGAAGATGTCAAAAATAATGCAGTTTTGGAGTTGCGGCGTCTTGGTCCTCATTCTAAACATTTTTCTACATTATGTTTGGATGGAGACATGGAGATCGAGCCTATGGAGGAGTCAATGGATGAGGAACAAAGTGTTTATATTTTGAAATTTGCTACATCAAGGAGACAAAACGACATCCCTCACTTAAAAGCCAAGAAGTGCAAGATGCGATATTATTTACTTGGTTCCTTTATTTTTACACCACCGCCACAGGAATGTGACAGAAAAATTGATGCAAAAGTGGGGGCACAATTCATATCTTCAAAGTGGAAGGAAAAGTGGTGAAAGTGATGGCGTCGTGCCGCGACGTTAAATCTAGCGCTTGTTGAGAAGCAATCCAATTATATTTTTTTTCTTTTTTCTTTATATTTTATTGTATTTTTTTGTAGTATTGTTTTTGTGTTTTGTAGGAGTAGGAGCATGGAGTCAAAGCCAATAGGCATGTGCAAAATCGAGCAGGCGGTAGAAACTGAGTGTGAGGTACCCGCATAAATAATCATACTTGGGAGAAGTCTGAGTATCCCGTGAGCTGCTAATATTTCGGCCTTTGGCCTATCAGGGAGTCTCTTTTACCCTCTTGTTATTTTCAATGCGCATTGAGTACATTGTACAATTTTAAGTGTGGGGTGAGGAGATTGTCTGGGTAATTTTTCGTGCGATCCTAGTTTAGTTGTAGTACTCTTTCTTAGTATATTAGCTTTGTGAGAAAAAAAACGAAAAAAAAGAATGAAAAATTAAAAAATTTGGACTTTTCACGACAATGGATTTTGTGGACAACCTTCTTGAAGGATTATGGTCCAATAAAAAAAGGGTGAAAAATAGAAAAATCCAAAAATATATCTTTTATTTTTCTTTAGGTAGCAATAATTCCCCCATGGTTTTTCTTTATGTATCGGTTCTTTTCCATGGGATATAGTTTGAATCGGGTAGTAATTTTTTTTATTTTTTCGAGTAGATTAGGACTTTAGAAAATAAAAGGAGGAAGATTGATGAACTTAGGCTCCTTTGACTTGTTTGATAGTAGCATATTTAAGCTTTGACATATGGAGTATCTTCCCAATGTTTTCAAATTGTTCATGATGCCTTGATGAAATTGGATAGCATGTTTTGTGACGGCTATGTCTCTTTTGCTTGACTTATATTCACTTTGTGCTTAATGCTTAATATCTTGTGGCTTCGTGAATACTTGCATTGTTTGAGAGTCGACATGAGACCGTCCTTAGTGAGTCATGTGCCATGTGTGAAGTGAGATTTTGTGTTATCCATGTTATTGTGATTGAGTCTAGAACTTGCGCGATATGTGAGTCAAAGCGAAATTTTAGGTGATGATCGGTTTGAAAAATAATTTTAGGCCTTCTTTGATCTTTTTGAGCTTAATTGCTTATCACAAATTAAATTTATCCCTAGTTACCCCTTTTGAGCCTAAAGACTTTTATTTGGCACCCACATTACGAGCCTATACCTTTTTGTTCTTAAATGATATTATTTTGATCCCATTACCTCTTATGGCACTTTAATTGTGAAATGAGCGCTAGAAAAAGTAAGGACTAAGTGTGGGGTGGCTTTTGAGTGAAACCAATAGAAGAAAAAATGTGCACTTGTTTTGTAAACTAATACACCACTAGTGGAAATTGAAAAAGGAAAAAGAATAGTTGAAAGAAAAAAAGAAGAAAAAGAAAGAAAAATTCGAAAAGAAAAAGAGAAGGAAAAATTGAGATGATTAAATTGTTGTCTTATTCTTGCTAGTGGGGTATAAATTAAAGTAGTGCTTAAAGAAAGAGGGAATCATTTTGGGAGTGATCTTGTTTGTGAAATTGAATTGGATTGAAGATTTGCGCTTAAAATTTGTTATGTGATGTGTTAAAGTGCTTAGGAGGGTGAACCACTAATCCTAAATATATCCTACATGTTTCTTAGCCCACATTACAACCATATACAGTCCAAATTGATTTTAGATCGAGTTAGCCTACATTTGTCACGACCCCAAACCGGACCCGGTCGTGATGGTGCCTCTCGTGAAGACAAGGCCATCCAACACCATTCCCCAAATTCATTTTTAATAATTTTAATAAGTCAATTTAAGTCATTTATAAGAATAAATCCCAAAAATTTAGCGAAATAGAACAAATGCGGAAATAGATACAGCCCGACATCGGGGTGTCACAAGTCACAAGCATCTACTAAGGTCTAAATACAACGAAAAGTCTGAAAATGTACTAAATACAGTCTAATGAAATCAAGAGGGAGAAAAACAGTGCTGCGAACGTCAGCAACTACCTTGCTAAACTCTGATGACTCTGCCTTTGATCAACCAATACCCGCTACCGGGTTCAGAAATACCTAAATATGCACACAAGGTGCAGGGAGTAATGTGAGTACTCCGACTTGGTGAGTAATAATAATAAATGAAGACTGAGCGATAAGAAATCACGTAAAGGCACGTCAACAGGCTATAAAGAAGCAGTAAAAGCCAACAAAAAAAATGAAACAATGGAAATATGTAAAGCCACTTTAGTTCAGTTTAAGCTTCTTTAGAAATGCCTTTTTAACAGTTAAACAATTAAATGCAAAGCAGTTAGAACAGATAAACACATAAGAATCCTCCCCTCGGGCACAATGTGAATAGAATTCGCCCCTAGGGCAATATCATGGAACAATCACTAGCCCCTCGGGCTATATCTCATATCACAATGGGTACCCGCGCTCACTGGGTGTGTGCAGACTCCTGGAGGGGCTCCTTACGGCCCAAGAGCAATATCAAGCCATCTCGTGGCATATTCAATAGGCTCTCAGCCTCATATCAATAAGCCACCTCGTGACGTACAATCTCAGGCCCTCGGCCTCATAATCATAATCAATGTATCACTGCTGCGCCGTGCAATCCGACCCAAAAGTATCCTCACAACATAGGCCCTCATCCTTACTCAGTCAAAATCTTATAAGTCACTCGGGCAACAGTAAAACATGATGCTCAACCCAAAATGTCATTGAAAATATCATTTAATATGTTAAAACAGAGTAAACATGGTTGAGTTATGAAAATAGTAGAATATAGCATGACTGAGTTTAAGTATAAGATCAAAATAGTGAGAAAATATCGGGAAAAGTCCCCTAAGGGTTCAAATAGTTGACACGAGGCCCAAATATGGCATTCAACCAAAACATGATGATAGCAAATAGTTTTTAGTCAAATACGCGGTAAAACAATCATTCGGGATGGACTAAGTCACAATCCCCAATAGTGCACAACCCCACGCTCATCATCTAGCATGTGCGTCACTTCAATATAGCACAATGATGTGCAATCCGGGGTTTCATACCCTTTGGACAATATTTACAATCATTACTCATCTCGATCCGGTCTAAACTCTAGCCCGCGATGCCTTTGCCCTCATGAATCGACCTCCGAATTCTCCAAATCTAGCCATAATCAGTACATAACCATTAAAATATGCTAAGGGAGCAAAGCCCAATTGAAAATATCCAATTTACATTAACAATTCCGAAATTGCTCAAACCCGGCCCCCGGGCCCACGTCTCGAATTCCAATAAAAGTTACAAAACTAAAATCCTTACATTCTCAAGAGTTTATACATACCAAGAACATCAAAATCGGACATCAAATGCCCATTCAAATCCCCAAAAGAATCCTCAAACTTTTCTTCCATTTTCCCCCAATTTTCACTCTAATTTCTCAAATTAAATGATGAAATTCAAGACTAAATCATGGAATTAAACCAAATATGGGTGAAGAATACTTATCCCAATAGCTCCACTGAAAATCTCCTCAAATTTCACCTTCTCCCGAACTCTCCAATGGTTTTTGTGATATTGGACTTAAACCCTCGATTTTGAACTTAAACATTCTGCCCAGATATTTCCTTCATCGCGATCGCGGAATTTCCTCGCGACCGCGAAGCACAACAATGGACTGACCCTCAATTGCCTTACGCTATCGCAGAAACACAGTCGCGATCGCGGATAACAAACTCACAAAATAACGCTAACGCGACCAACACTACACGATCGCGTAGAGAAATTCATTCACCTCACGACTGCCCCAAATCCTTCTTCGCGATCGCGACCTTAGCCACGCGGTCGCGATAGCCAACTCTACAGACCTTTGCAATTGCAGACCCAAATTGGCGATCGCATAAGACAAATTTCCAGCTGCCCCTCAACAGACCTACGCGATCGCAAACCCTTCTACGCGATCGCTGAGAACAAAAGTCTACAACATAACTGAAGCCAAATATGCAATTTCTCAAACATACAATTGGTCCATTTAACCACCCGAAACTCACCGAGGCCCTCGGGACCTCAACCAAACATGCCAACATATCTCATAACATCATTCAAACTTGTTCCAACCTTCGGAACGCTCAAGACAACATCAAAACACCAAAATCACATCGAATTCAAGCCTAAGAATTCTAAAACTTCCAAATTTCGCTTTCGATCAAAAAGTCTATCAAACCTCGTCCAAATGACCTGAAACATTGCAGATACGTCACAAATGACACAACGGACCTACTTCAACTTCTGAAATTCCATTCCGGCCCCTATATCAGATTCACCTATTAACCAAAAAACGCCAAAATCCTAATTTCGCCAATTCAAGCCTAAACCTTCCACGGACCTCCAAAATACATTCCGATCACGCTCCTAAGTCCCAAATCACCTTATAGAGCTAACCAAATCATAAAAATTCCAATCCAAGATCATATACTAACAAGTCAAAACTTGGTCAAACCTTTCAAATTTTAAGCTTCAATCTGAGAACTGTTCTTCCAAATCCATTCCGATTACCCTGAAAACCAAAACCAACAATTTACATAAGTCATAATACATAACACGGGACTAGTAATGCCCGAGAACTGGCAAGCGAAGTGAAAAAGCTCAAAACAACCGGTCGGGTCGTTACATCATTAGTGGAGATTTACATTATGGGCAAGCATATGGTACTTTTTGCATGCATGTGACTTCTTTGTGAGAGTGAGAGATTTTTTTTGATAGATGTGAGTCCTTAAATTATATTTGATCATGATATTCAAATGTGTGGATTCAACTTACTCTCTTATTCTTGTTGTGAGGGCACATGGTTCACAAGGGATAGGTAACATTATTAGACTTCTCCGTGATTTTGGTTGTTCAAGCCATGGGTGCATTGTGATATATATTAAGACGGCTTTTAAGGTTAGGATTGTTATGAGCACTTGTCTTTATTGTGAATATGTGAAGAATGACATAAGTAAAGGGAAGTGTAAGTGATTGCATAAGCTACAGTTTAATTGTTGATATCAACCATGGTCATTGGTATATTGTATGTTGAAAAAAATAAAATTAAGTAGCTCTTCCCTAATTGAGATGTACGGTGTTGAGGGTATATTTGTTAGTCTCATTGCTCGAGGATGAACAAGAGTCTAAGTGTGGGGTGTTGATGTTTAGCTTAAAGTATATATATTTATATGTATATCGCCTCATATTTTACTTTTGTTTCGTGAATTTAGGATGTGAAATGTATTGATTTATATTAATTTGATGTATTTTTATGTGCAGGAATGATCCGAGAGAAATCGGGGGCGATATGTGCGAAATTAGAGCCAAAACGGACGAAAACAGGAAAGTTGGACAGTGCATCGCCACACGCAGCGCCTAGCCTTACCTGTGGCACCAGAAACAGAACACTCAAGTTGGTAGCGCTGTGGAGGGCACCTGGCGCTAGCCAGGGCGCCAATAACGTGAATTTTCTCCAATTTGGCCCGGGACATGGTTATTTCGGCCTTAAACCTTCCCAACACGTATAAAAGCAAGACTATACATATTTTTGAAAAGAGGACGCCACTTTGGAGGGATCTAACATACTTGGGAGGAGAATTCACGTGGAGAAACATACACCACACTTGGAGGAGGCTTCTAACTAGTTTTTCTTCTTCTCTCTTCTTTTAATTTCATAGTTCATTAATTCTAGAGTTTTGGATGCTACATGAACGTTATAGTTTGAAGCTTGAATTATTCTTATTATTTTATCATATTGGTTTATTTATTCAATCTTGTGCTTAATTATTTGATTTCTTGATCACCAATTGAATACTATCTACGAATCTAGGATTGAGCTTGGGAGAGGGAATTCTAGATTGCATATAAGATTGAGTAGAGCAAGATCTTAACTCTTAGGAAGGGCGAATTTGCGGTTAGGATATGAATATACCTAATCGCCTTGCTTGGTTACTATACAGGAATTATAAATGCATTCTTGTTAATCCTAATTCCATAGGAATATAGGCATTAGGTTAGCTTGAATAGGCGAGTTGTACTTCGGGAGAAGGCTATGAGCAACATTAACCCTGTCAACCAATAAACCAGATAAGTTAATTAGATGATTTAAGTGGAAAACTCAACGGAATTGTTAGCTAACTCATAGCTCTAGAATATTCACTCACATTGAATTCGTCTCTATAATTCGCCAACTTGTTTTCTTTAATTTTTTAATTTGTTACTCTAAATTTTAGTTAAATATTCATACGTTAAGATTCACTTGAATAGATTAATTGTTTGGTTTAATTTAGTTGATAGTTAATGACAAGTTCCTGTGGGTATGATATCTGAATTTATAATCCTGTATTACTTGTCGACCACGTATACTTGCGTGTGCGTTTGGGAGCAACAAAAATCTATTTATTTCTCCTTGCCGCACCTTTCTTGTTTACCTTTGGCGCGTGCGGCCTATGTTGAGGTACGTTGATTTGTTGGATTATTTTGGAGTTGTTTATGAATGAAAAAGATATAAAAGTGCAATTTTTTTTGTATGTCCTTACTTTTATGTTGTTTATGATTATTGAAAACTTATCATGTGTGCTAAATGGAAGTAACTTACCTTATTTGGTATATGCTAAAGTATGGTATAAGCGTATGCTGGTTTAGTATTCATAAATTACAGCCGTAATAATAAATTTCTGCTTTAATTTCCTTCCTTGATCTATTTTGGAGATTAAAAAGAGAGATGAATATGATAAGAGATGTCCAAAAAGCAATAGTATTAATTATGTTTAGGAATGAAAATATACAAATTAAAAAAATGTAATGAAGAAGTTACAAACTTTAGAAATATATATGTCCAACTCATGATTTTCAAGGGTACGGTTGGATCAAAACCTTGATTAGTAGTATATGGTATATCTTTATTAATTGTCAGGTAGTTCTTACTTCTGTAATTTTAAAGCTCAGGAAGGTGTTTATACGTGAAGTGAAATATATGGATTAAATTTTTTTCTTTATTAAGTTAAGTAATATAATATGTATATTTTTTCTAAAGAATATATCATTCATTGATGTTTATAGGTGAAGTGAAATATATGGACTAAATTTGTTTCTTTATTGAGTTAAGTAATATAATACGTATATTCTTTTAAAGAAGTTTCCGTTCATTGAGTTACAATACACGTGCAACGTGCGTGCAGAGAGACTAGTCTCTTTAAAATTTATAATCCCAAAACCGGTAGTACAAGTCATAAGATCTACAGAGTTTGCTAGAAAATCTCTAAAATACAACTGTCTCGAAGTAAGAGTGAACAATGTAAACACAAAATAATAAGGCGACTCTGAAGACTGCAAACATAGAAACAAGTTTACCTTGAGTATCCACAACAACGATTCACACAGCTACTAACGATCAAATACCTGAATCTGCACAAAAATTGTGCAGAAGTGTAGTATGAGTATACCACAACGGTACCCAATAAGTATCAAGACTAACCTCGATGGAGTAGTGACGAGGAAAAGTCAAGACACCTATTGGACTAAATAACCTGACAAGTATAAATACAGAACAACAGAGTACAATATCTATATAAAGACTACAAAAAGTGACAACGATATGGTAATTGCAGTAAGAAAAGGAAAACGGCAACTAACAGCGGAACATCATAATAATAACAGAGTAGGATGAGTGGAACACAATTAAAATTCGGTGATCACAGATAAAGGACATTCAAGTAATAACTTAACAAAAATGTCCGCTTTCACACCAGGTTTTAGCCAACCATCACGAGGTACCAAACCTCAGAGTATTCACAATTCACCGGTCCAAATTTTGGAACCCTAACCGCTTGGCATCCTATGCCCTCATTACAAATTTATAACCACACTGGCGACTCACGTACCAAGAGAGTCATTCTCACATAGAAGGCAAGTAACAAGGGTGTGCATAAATACTCAGCAATATCAAGATCCATCCTCTTAACCGATAGGAGTGCTTAACTACGTGTATGATTGTGCAAGTGTTCTAACATAGATCATGCCAACTAGTAAGTTTAGAAAAAGAAACGGACAACACGTAAAATGTTTTCCCACAATTTCCACAAAACAGAATTCCCACAGGTAAATGCATCACTACACAAATATCAATAACAAGAATACCCCCAGGCCATCACAAGTCAATCCCTGACATAGCCTACCTTGTCTCGCCTCGTGTGCAATAATAAAGTAAGTGCCCGCCTTATCTCGCCACACGTGCAATATAATATTTCCAACTTGTCTCGCCACATGCGCAACCCCCCATATATATATCCCGTCTTGTCACGCCGATCAAATGTAATAATAACACGCCAGGAACCTCGTGCAATCCAATAACACTCGCATGACAAAAATCTCGTGCATCACAATAAGTACAACCGCACGATAAAAACCTTGTGCATCACAATGACAACCGCATGGTAGAAAGCTCGTGCATCACAACAACAAGTACAACAACAACAATGACAATAAATACAAGAGTACACAAGTAAATCAACTCAAGAACTTTCGATCACAAAGAAACGGTAAATCTAGTTCACAAGGAATAACCACACTAGAGAATACTAGGCGTAATAAGAACAGCTCAACAAGAGAGAAAATAATATGTAACAACGATCCCATAATATGCAATTCAACAACAAGGTAGCTAACACGAGTCAAATAATTCCAAATAAGAACCTGCCAACTAAGATATATGATATCTAAACTTCTTTTAAGGTTGGGCAATTATGAAGAAGATACAATAAATTTAATTAAGGATAAGCAGCGAAAAGATAACTATAACCTCAATTAAGACTAAACAATTACATGATAAGATAATAATAATTTCAAATAAAGATAAGCAGTTATGAAAAGATAGCATGATAATAGAAGAGGTAAAAATCTTCAGTTAAGTCAAATAAGAGTCAAATAGGCAATAAGAGTGAATCATAAAGCAATTATTCTAATTAAAGCATGTAGAGGTGAAACTAGTAAATAGGAAACTCAATCATATCAAAAAAAACTTCATACTCAGTGAATATAAGGACCTAAGAACCCTAAAAGGCCAAGTTTCCGCAAATACGTCTGAGCACGTACTCGTCACCTCGCGTACACGGACTACAATTAGCATAAGAGACTCAAATCCTAAGGGGTAGTTCCCCCACACAAGGTTAGGTAAGATACTTACTTTGAACCAAGCTCAATCAATCAGTAAGAATGCGTCTTCCATGATTTTCCGATTCCGAATGACCCAAATCTAGCCACAAACAATTTGATACAATCAACACGAGTTAAAGGAATCAATTCCATAAGAAAATACTAAGATTGAATAAAAAGTCAAAAAGTGAACACAAAAGCCTGGCCCCAGACCCACATCTCGGAATCGGGTAAAAGTCATGAAATCTGAATACCCATTCAACCACGAGTCCGACCATATAAAAATTAGTCAATTCCGATCACAACTCGACCTTCAAATCCCCAATTTATAGTTTATGAAGTTTCTATAATTTTTCCCAAATTCCATCTTAAAGTAATAATTAAATGATGAAATCAGTGATATATTCATGTATATTAATCAAATCCGAGTTAGAATCACTTACCCCGATAATTTTCTTGAAAAATCCATAAAAAATCGTCACAAACCTAGCTCCCAAAGTTCAAAATGTGAAATAATACCCTAACCCTCATTTATATAATACCAAAGCTGCCTTCCAAAGTGCTGACCACACATTTTCAAGTGTGGTCGCACATCCTAGGTCCTGCGGCCGCAATCCAAATTGTGCGGCCGCACTTTAGCAAATTCTGCCCTACTAAGCTTTAGTAAAATGACCATAACTTTCTGTACAAATGTCCAAATGATAAATTCTTTACCTTTGTCGAAACTATACACGAAGGGATACAACATTTGTTTTTGAATCATCTCTAAATACTTTGTGGATCAAAATATATAAGCTTCCAAAGTCGGACCAGCGAACCAACAGAACACCCTAAAGTGCGACCGCAAGAAGAATTGTGTGGTCCGCACTTTTCCTCTGTGGTCCGAATTTTTCCTCTGCCTCAACACTTTTTCTTGTGCCTCAACACTTTTCTTCTACCTCATCACTCCAAAATGTGTGTTCCGCACTTCCAAAATTACCAGAACAACATTAGAGAGCCGAAATGCCCTGACTCACTCAAAACTCACCCCGAAACACACCCGAGGCTTCCGGGACCTCAACCAAAGATACCATCAAGTCCTAAAATACCATACAAACTTGGTCGAGCCCTCAAATCACATCAAACAATAACAAAAATACGAATCACACACCAATTCAAGCTTAATGAACTTCAAACTTCAAACTTCTACAATCGATGCCGAAACCTATCAAATCACGTCCGATTGACCCCAAATTTTGTACACAAGTCATATACAATATCACGGACCTATTCCAACTTTCGGAATTGGAGTCTGACCCGATATCACCAAAGTCAACTCTTGGTCAAACCTCTCAATTTTTCAAAACTTAAAGTTTTTCAACTTTCGCCGAAATGTTTCAAACTACTCTACGGGCCTCCGAATCCAAATCTGGACGCACGCCTAAGTCCCAAATTACCATACTAAGCCATTGAAATCATCCAAAATACACTTAGGAGCTGTTCGCATAAAGTAAAAATCCCGGTCAACTCTCACCGCTTAAGCTTCCAAAACTAGAATCCTTCTTCCAATTTTACTCCGAATCATCCGGTAACTGAACTCGACCACGCACGCAAGTCATAGTACATAATACGAAGTTTCTCAAGACCTTATGTCGCTGAATGGATCTTAAATTCTCAAAAAGGACTGGCCATGTCGTTACAGCATCTCAACACAATTTGATATGATTTAAAGTAAATACTTTTCTGAATCTTCAAATGAAATAATAATCTGAAAAGAATTTCATCCTGCTATCTTGAATACATTGAAAATAAATGTAATACAAAGTGGGCACCCATGACTCTATTATGATTCTATCTATGAAGCTTCTAAGAAATACTGAAATAATAAGACAAAGTTCTAGAATCAACGAACTCCACGAACTACAATAGAGCTCACTAAATCTTTTGGTAATGGGAGGAGAATATCCTAGCTCGTAGCCTGCTTACCTGCAAAATATGTGCCTACATCATGATATAAGAAAATTCTGAAAGCTTTTGATGAAGAGTTGAAACAAACAACACATATATCTAGTATAACGTTATTCTTGATGTCATTCATGAAAATTCTCTTCTTTTCTGAAAAAAATTAATAAAAATATTCAAATAGATAGATATATAAACTTTATTGAAACAATCATTGTAAATTTTCTAAAGCATTTTCTTTTCTTTTATTTTATGGGGAGTTCCATTGATTCTTACATTCTCTTTTATTCTGATTCTGATTCTATAAATATCACCATATGATCGGTATGGTGGATGATCCCAACCCGATCGCCTGGACCCCATTCCTATGGTACCTCACAGTTTAAGGTTCTAGCATGCTCGCGTTCTTGTGCCTTACCAGGGCACTTCTATCATAGTGCCCAAACCAACGGTACACTAATCTCCTACTCTAGCACGAGTAGTTTTGGGGTAACATAAACCACTAGAGGCTATGAACCCTTCTCAGAGATCTAAGGAAACTCCCAAAATATTCTTGTGAGAAATTCTTATATCACAAAATTTAAAACAATGATATATCTTCATAGTTCTCATCAAAACAATTCCATAAAATCATGTAAAAGAAATTTTCAATATAGTCTATACATTAAAGAAACATGTGCTCGTCATGAATGCATGAGACATGATTTATGGAACAACGGGCTATTCTTGAGCTATTAACCATGATAATCATCTAAGATCTTTTCTACAATTCTAATAGATAATGTGAGTCCACTCGTTCCATTCAAAGCCCACATTAACACCCTATACAGTCTAACAATAACTTATGGTATGATCTTTGTGAGAAGACAACTTTAGTAAAAGCATTGTCTCTACTCACCTTGATTCCTTGCGTTTGAATACCTTCGTTTGCTCCAATCCAATAGGTTCAACTCACCAAACAAATCTATACATAGTTAATTTAAAAATCAATACTAAAAGTTCCAAGATTTCCAAAATATAGAAACCCTAGGTTTGATTCTTCTCTCCTTCTAGGTTTCATCGATAATCTAAGTTTTTGTAGTAGTTTCCGAACAAATATCAACCATAAACGTCTTTAACAATTGTGGTTGAAAGCGGTTACGAAACTTACCTTGAATCATAAAACCCTAGGTTCGCGGAGAGACCTTGTTCTTAAATTCTTGTTGAGAATCTAGTGATTTTGTGATAGAATATTGTTAGAATCGATGTTTTGGGGTAGTACTCTAATGATAATCGCATTGAAAACTCACCTTAGGTAGTATGAGAACCCTTAGATGACTTGAGGATGAGAAGGGAGGTTTAATCTTTAAAGAATGAGGCTATTTTTCTCTTCCTCATCCCTTTTATTTCAATTTCACGACTTCAGCGTCCCGATCCCAAAACGACCAAAAAATTTTACTTCTGACTTTGGTGTTTTGATTCGCGTCGAGCGGCCCCTGGGCGCCCAAAATGTGACCCATTTTTCTGACAGGATACTCTTCAGTAAAATGCCTATTACATTTTATAGGAATATTGAAACGATGAACGGTTTGAAGTGCTAGAAACTAGACTTCAAGGGCTTTCTTTTAATATAAAATGCAAATCTCAATTCATTATATATTGATAGATATAATCATTGAAGCTTGGGTCATGTGAGGCTAAGGTTATTTTCATCCCCTAAACAACTCCAATGGATTCCAATTTGCTCCTCTCATGTTATAACCATCAATTCAACCTTCTAAACATAAGATTTATGTATTTTATGTCTTCATATGTTTTCACACATCTTTGTGTCCAACTTAGAGCTTAAGCGAGAACATAATACTTAGCAAAAAAAAATTCGGGGCTTTACAATCTTTCCCCCTGTATAACATTCGTCCTCGAATGTCGATTGTGTCACTTAAAGTTATAAATTCTACCATTAGCTCTCTTTTGCATAGTTTTCCTACAACACAAAATTTGGCCAATACTTTGAATTCTTATAATTTATATAGTGCCTCCTTTGGAATTAGAGCAACCACAACATTTTCAACATGTCAAATCTCAATCACTTATAGCCCATACGGCTATCTAACTACAACCCGAAATCCAGGCCACACATGATCACACATAGCTATCAAAACTTGTATACATATAATAAACTCTTCGAATTTGTAACATTTACATACCCCTTCCTCAAATAAATGAGAATATTTTTTCTTCATGTCTTTTTCTACTTCCCATGTAGCCTCTTATGAGTCTTTCGTTAGTCTATAGTTTCTCGAGGATGACATAGAGAATGAATTTATATATACATATATCTTTTGTGACCTTTAAGAGAAATTATATAATATTAAAATCAATATAAGTTCCCTTATATATCGTATGAATCTACCATACTAATATAATTTCACAATAACCTCCCTCGTTTGTGATTCAACCTCCATGCTCGAATTAGCCACTCTTACTATTCTGGTTTGCGACATGATCATACTCACTATTCCACTTATCTTCTAATCCTTTCATCATGAAAAGACACATATAGGTTGGTAAATGCACCCTCTATTGCAAGTCTGCTTAAGAACTAAAAGTTATCTCGAAAACATGAGTCATATTTAGGCACTTCTTTCTTGCTTTTACTTTCTGACTTTCTTTAGGTTTAGGGGGATTGAGGCATCACCTCCCTCTTCTTATCAAAGTATATATATATATATATATATCTTATTGACCATGCCTTTAAAATGTACCATTTTTTTTACAACCTCAATTTCAAGACGTTACTCATCCACATAAGACTGCTGGTGCCCTTTAATCATTTATATCTAAAATTTATTTTATCCTTTTTGGATCGTAGGATACCACTTATCTTATCAGGTTCGCTATATCAGTTTCACGACATGGCCCTCTGCCTACTTGATTGTTATAAATAGAACTACTTTGAACTTGTGACAATATATAACTTAGTGAGTTACATGCTCTACAAATGGACTATTATCCACCTTCATATGACTTGTGTCAAATGGTGAAACATAAATTCTAGAACATTTATGTATGTTCTTCATCTTCTCATATTTTCTAATTTCTTGAAATTACCCACAATATAGTGGTGATCTCCTACCATCCTTAGGATTACTGTAATTTAACGTCCGCCGTGCCTCACTTATTGGCACCATTCTCAAGTTTATCACTTAATCCTCTGTACGATAGGCACATGTAAGGGTTGCGGCATCGCATAGCTTAGGCACACTAGCATACACTGCTTTTGCTTTTGCACCAAAATTTTTATGTACTTGTATGCATCCTCACATAACTCTTTAACTAATAATACTCTAGTGCTATTGTAGCCTATCAGGCTATTAACGCTTTAAGAACTCCATCCCTTGGTCTTGATCTATATGTCTGCTCATGATATTCCTTTTCTGTGGCATTCCTCATTTTGCTCTCTTAATCCCTTGATACACTCTAATCTTCTACAACTTTATAGTGCCTTTTGTAACGACCCAGCCGGTCGTTTTGAATAGTACAATCTTATTTTCCCATTTACTGCTAAATTCATACTTTACAGTTGTTATGTGACTTTTCGGGATAATTGGTTCGGGTCTGGTGAGATTTTGAAATGAATTGAGACACTTAGTCTTCAAAAGGAAAGCTTAAGTTGAATTAATTGACTGGATGGTGAAATATGTGTAAACGACCCCAGAATGGATTTTTTGATAATTTCAATAGCTCCGTGTGGTGATTTTGGGCTTAGGAGTATGTCCGGATATTTATTTCGAGGTTCGTAGCTAAATTAGTCGTGAAATGGCGAAAATAAGAAATTTAGGTTGGAAGTTTGACCGTGGAGTTGACTTTTTGATATCGGGGTCGGAATCCAGCTCTGAATATTTTCATAGCTCCGTTATGTCATTTATGATTTGTGCGCAAAATTTAAGGTCAATTGGGCTTGATTTGATAAGTTTCAGCATCGAATATAGAAGTTGGAAGTTCTTAGTTTTATTAAGCTTGAATTGGGGTGTGATTCGCCATTTTAGCATTTTTGATCTGATTAGATATTTCTACTAAGTTTGTATCATGTTGTAGGACTGTTGGTGTATTTGGTTGAGGCTAAGGGAGTCTCGGGCGAGTTTTTGATGGTTAAACAGATCTAATTTGGACTTAAGAAAAATCTGAAAATTTTGCTTCTGGTGTAACCGCACCTGCAAAGATTTGACCGCAGGTGCGTAGCCACGGATGCACAAGGGTCATCGCAGAAGCGGACAGGAGTGAGGGGCAGGGCAGGTTCTGCAGGTGCAAGGAATTTTCCGCTCCTGCGTGGTTGTGCGCATAAGCGGGAAAGGGGAAGGGATAGCCTTTTCGCAGAAGCGGACGCTTCATCGCAGAAGCGTGTCCGCAGGTGCGATGTCAGCCACAGAAGCAAGGAAAAATCTCGTACCTGCGAGACCGCAGGTGCGAAAACCCCTGGACAAAAAGTTTAAGTTCTGAATATGGGACTTCGTCCCATTTTCCATTTTTGATGAATTAGAGCTCCAGGAGAGGCGGTTTTTGGGAGATTTTCAGAAAAAACAGGGTAAGTGTTCTTAACTCAATTTTGGTTAGATTACTCGAATCTATTGCTAATTTTCGCATTAAATCTGTGATTTAAGTTGGAAATTGTGAAAAACCCTCTTAGTTTAATTTGAAGATTTAAGGGTCGAGTTGATGCCATATTTTGGTAAAATTGGCATGGTTAGACTTGTGGTTGGATGGGCTTTTATATTCCGTGACTTTTGTCGGGTTCCAAGACGTGGGCCCCACGGGCGATTTTTGAGTTAAATTTTGGATTTTGTTGGAAAATTAGTATTTTCATATGGAATTAATTCCTATAATTTATATTGACCGAATCGAATTATCTGTGACTAGATTCGGGACATTTGGAGACCGATTCGCCAGGCAAGGGTATTTTGGAGTAGCGATTTGCTCGGATTAAGGTAAGTAACAGTTATAAATCTGGTCCTGAGGGTATGAAACTCCAGAAGTTTTTCATATGATTATTTTGGAGGTGACGCACATGCTAGGTGACAGGCATGTGGGCGTACACCGTGGGGATTGTGACTTGATCCGTCCCGTGAGACCGTAAATTGAAGTAACTTATTATTAGCTATATCATTCTCTCAGTGTTATAGAAAGTTAACTGAAATCCATACTAGAACTCATGATTAGGCTATATGATGTCACTGTTATGACCTGCAAAGGTCGTGTACTTGTTGAGTTAGCTGCTATTTGCTGTCTTGTACTCAGTTATGGCTTTACTAGCTTATTATGCCTCCATCTCTTTTTATTTCCTGATTGATACATGTTATTATCTCTGTTTGTGCTGATTTATATAATTTATGAGAGCCCGAGAGACTGGAAAGGTTGGTGACTGAGGTAGGGCCTGAGTGCCGAGCTGTGAGCTATGTGTATATATACGGATCGGGTTGCACGCCGCAACGAGCCTTAGGGCTATATATAAATGGATCGGGTTGCACGCCGCAACGAGCTTTAGAGATGTAAATATATGGATTGGGTTGCACGCCGCAATGAGCCTTATGGCTATTTGTATATTATGGATTGAGCTGCACGCTGCAACAATATTGCACTTGAGTTGAAGGAGCTCCTCCGGAGTCTGTACACCCAGTGAGCACATGTACCTATTGAGTGTGAGTACTGAGGGCTGATAGTCGAGTGATTGAGTTGTTAAGATAAGTTGAGTGACTATTTCTTGAGAGGCTGTACCTGCTTTCATTTGTTGTTGCTCAGTTTCTATTTATTATGGTTTGTGAAAATTCTAGAAGATTTATTATTCGGTTTACTTGAACTTGAACCTGATTTGACTCAAATTGTCGGATTTGAAATCATGTCTAATCCTTATTGAAATTACTGAATTGAACTGTACTTGTATAGTTCGTTACTGCTTCTCAATTCCTTATTTTATATAATATACGGGTCCACCAAACTCTATGGAGAATCAGGTTTTCTATCAGGTCCACTAGAATATACGCACACAACAGTAAGTAAATGACAAGAGGAATTTTAGGTGGAAAATTCCCAGCTCAACGGGATTAAAAACCACGACCTACCCTTGTAGGATTTCAACTTCACTACTGAGGAACTTTTAGATTACAACCTATGCAACCTAGGAATTAACCTCTTAATCCCTTACTAACTTGTAATATTCTATTACAAGCCACTTTGTAATAACTCTATTACAAAGACTTTACATCTTGACTAAATCTAGCCAAGACTCAAACACACACGGGTTTAAGATTTACAAAAAAGGGTCCTAAAGAATGCTTCTAAACAAGCTAAGTAGGAAATACAATTGAATAACTATTACAAAGTTACAACTCAACTAAGGACATACAATGACTCGATGTGGAAACTGGTCTGTAGTTGTTTTGTTCTTTGTTCTTGAAGCACTTGAAACTTGCTTGCTGGATGGTCACATGAGTGAGCTTGAGTGAAATCTCCAAAATATTCAAGTGAGTTATTTTACCTTCCTTGATTGTATTAATACATGTGTGACATCAATTATAATGATGTAAGCAAGGTAGGTGAAAAGTCTTCCACAGAAAGTTGATTGCTGCACTGTTCATGTACTGTAGCGTGTGTAGGTAGCGACTTTCCAGCTAGAGAGTTGACTTCTACAGTCACCTTGGGAACTGGTAGGGACCTGTTCCCTCAACTGTTTCTTCTACTCACAAGAGTTGAGCCATATCCCAAGTTGGAACCTTGTGATCTTAAGGTCTTGTAAATATGTAACATGTTCCTTATCTGGTTCTGGAAAGTAAGTTTTTTAGATCATCAAAACATAAAACAGAGTACTTATGACCAAGGTGTTTGTAACCTATCAATTTCTCCCTTTCTGATGATGACAAACTCATAATTGAAAATCCCCGAAAGAGCCACATAGAACCAGACTGTGAACCAGAAAGACCTTAAATTTCCCCCTGAATCTCTGCATATTCCCCCTTAATCAGTGCAATTTACCTTAATCAATGAAATTATTCTCCCCCTTTTTGGCTTCATAAAAAGATTAGTAACAAGCAATGTAGCGAGAAGGAAGTCTGGTTTTAAGTTGACTCATTTCACTTATGTGCACATAGTCATGATTAAAAATAGAGCAAAAATAGAGCATAAAAGCAAGGTATAAACAACAACAAGGGAAAAGCTTGCATTAACATAATTTGGATTTTACAGTAGGAGCAGAGTCAATGTTACTACCACATCTACAAATTAGAACAATCAACAAAAAATACCACAAAGTATCATCATAAGAACTGACACTAAGAGACTGGACCACAAACTAGAGTATAGACTTGACACTGAGGGGACAATATTTAAGAAGCATTGGAAGGAGAAGGTTTGGAGGCAGAGGAAATTGTTTGGAGGACTAATCAATTCGAGCATTTGCTGACATTTTCTCATTGAGCAGTCTCTCTTTCAGGTCATCCACTTGTTCATGAGCTCAGCGTTCTCCTTAGTCAGGCGAGCAACCTCTTCGCTTTGAGAGCGATTGGAACTAGGTGCCTCTTGCAGCTTACTTAACTGAGTCTCAAGGATAGAATTACTTGCTTTCAATTGCCTTATCTCAGTAGTAGCACTGTTTTGAGTGTTTATTAACTGAGACATGGTAGAAGTGCTTGCAACCCCTCCAAATTTCTCTATACACTCATATTTATCAAGAGTGACTTTTGAAAAAGTTTGCTTCTTGGAGCCCACTTTAACTTGTCCGAGAGGAACCTTGAAGTGCTCAAAGACCTTGGTAAGAAGGAACCCATACGGCAGCCTATGATTACCATTTTTAAAGTCTGCCACTTTATTCATGCGCTCTATCATTATCCTAGGTAGATTGATGGTAGTGAAGTTGTCCAGTGCTTCAATGAGGAAAAGGTCTACACGAGAAGTGATGGATCTTCGCTCAGCTCGAGGCAACAAGACTTTGTTTACCATCTCAAATAACAGTTGGTATACATGAAGGAGGGCCTTCTTCTGAACTCGTTCGCCCTGCTGAACTTCTTTGTCCTTCAAGATTGCGTTTCTGAAGTTTTGAGTACAAGCTCCCTGAACACTAGACATCCCTTCAGCAAGCACGCCAAGAATAGATCCCAACAAGACAGAGTCCATTACCATATCAACTCCATTCACCAAGGCACAAATGTGACCATTATCAACCTTGAATAAGTCGGCGTAAAAACTTTGAATTTCCTCCTCATATTCCCTAGTAGCATTACTTGTGAACAAGTGTGTCCATTATTGGAACTCACAAATCTCAACCAATTATGTCATACCAGCCTCCTCTATGACATCAGGGGAAACTGTGCATCCCCACAACACTTTTTGACTTCTCAATCTCTCTTTCCTAGCACTCCCCAGATCACCAACTCTGGCCTTCTTTGATGAACCAGGTTCCTCATCAGTATCAGCCTTTCTCTTAGTAGTCTTGTGAACACTCTTCTCCTTTTTATCAAACTTTACAGATTTTTCACCTAATTATTTCAGCACATTCTTAGTAGCAACAACATCATCAGACTTAGTCATACTTTTAGCAGACACAAAAGATCCCCCTTTTGTCTTGAGAAGACCATGCTTTTGTGATAACTTCCTAGTCAACGTACTAGGTTCCTCCGCTTCTTCTTCATTCATATTCACAACGGGCACTATATTCTGATTTACAATTTTGCCATCTTTTATTAATTTTCTTATCCTTGACTTAGCTTGATTGTTCTTAAGTGCATACTCAAGAGCCTCCTTCTTTTGCAACCTTGTTGTGGGTCTCTAAGGAGTTAGCTCTTCATCAATAACTAATCTACGCCTAGGCAGATTGGCAATTGGTAAATCATCAAAATCTGCTTCACTATCCTCCTTTTGTTCTTCAGACGCAGGACTTGTCTCAGGAATAATCACACTTAGAGGCTTAACATCTAACTGAGGAGAGGGATCAGAGTCAGTACTAACCTGGGGTTCCTGAGAGAGACCCTGAGTTGGATCCTCCAAAGGAGGATCAGGTCCTTCAGTAGGTTCCCTAGTAGCACCTTCCTGTGCTGAAGGTTTAACATGCACAATCTCATTACCTTCTCCAACAGGCTCAGAAGACTCTTCTCCCTAAGTCTTAAGATAATCCTGACTTGCTCCGACAAAACCTCCTTTATTGGCGATGGATAACATATTTTCTTTGGCTTCCTTTTCTTGTAGGTCCATAGAAAACTTAGGAGAAGTAGGAGCATTACCTATGGACAAGGGATCAGGAGCAGTCTTTATTGAGTCGACGATTTCATTCCCCTTAGTTTGATCTACCTTTGAACTTGAGATTTCCCGATTTTCTTCATTCTCAGCAATACTCCTTTCATCCCCCTTTTCTGGTGAGCTAAGAGAAGATCTTTGGGAAACACCTCTTTTGGCTTTGCAAATCTTTTGAGAACTGGAACTCGAATGGGTAGGAGAGGAGACAGAATATGAGGGTGACTTTGTTTCAACTGGTGAGGATTCGGTTGGGCTGTTGCTTGGAACAATAGAAATTATTTGATTTTCAGCCATGGTGAGAAGATGAGAGAGGATTTGGTGAACTGAAGAGAGAAAAAAGAGGAAACAGGTTTTGAAGTGTTGATGTGAAGAGTGTGATGATAGTGATAGATGTATTTATGATGAAAGAGGGACCGGTTAAAAGGGGCGGTAGTTTTTAGGGAGTTGGGTCGATTAATAACGGGTGAGACGTTTGGGTTCAAAAGACACAAAACTAAAAACTGATATGCTGATGATGTGGCACTTGTTTTAATCACTTAGAATTGTGCATGAGAGAACATAGAAACTACTAAACTGTGTCAGGAGGACCAGGTTCCCCGACTGATCTCTTATCTGTAAGCTTTGCCCTTTTTACCAAAGTATACAACCTTAATTGCTTATTTGCTCTATAATCATCAAGAGTGTCTACTTGTAATGGTATAGAGATGAGTTAGACTTTTCCAAAAAACACCTTTTAGCTAAGTTTACCTGAATATTTCTTTCATAGCCAATCATCGAGGGACCATGTTCTCAATTGGGTTTTATCAACCTAGTGCCAGACGATTTTTCTCAAAGTGTTCTTTGCTCAAGGCTTTGGTAAATATATCTGCAATTTGATCTTCAATACTGCAAAATTTCATGCATATAAGCCCTTTTTCAACATTGTCTCTAAGGAAGTGATGACGTACGTCGATGTGCTTGGTCCTCTTATGTTGAACTGAATTTTTTGCCATGTTGAGTGCACTAGTATTATCACATAAGAGAGGCACATAGTCTGAGAATACTCTAAAGTCTTCCAACTGTTGCTTGATCCACAGAAGTTGAGCATAGTAAGAAGCAACTACTACATATTCACCTTTTGTAGTTGAAAGTGCCAGAGAGTTCTACTTCTTTGTACCCCATGAGATTAAGAAGGAACCCAGGAAATGTGCCATTCCAGACGTGCTTTTCCTATCCACCAGATATCCTGAATAATCAGCATCAGCATACCCAATAAGATCAAAGTTGTCACCTGAGGGATAATAGAGGACCAGGTCCTGCGTTCCTTTGAGATATCTCAGTATTCTCTTGGTAGCCTTGAGATGAGATTCCTTTGGATTTTATTGAAACCTTGCACAAAGACCCACGCTGAAAATAATGTCTGGTCTACTTGCAGTGAGATACAAGAGTGACCCTATGATCCCTCTATACATGGTCTGATTTACAAGAGAACCAGGTTCATCTATGTATAGACGGGTGGCTATGGCAATGGGAGTGTCGATTACTTTTGATGCTTCCATATCAAACCTTTTCAGCAGCTCCTTGATGTACTTCTGTTGACTTATCAATGTTCCCTTCTGAGATTGCTTCACTTGAAGTCTTAGGATGAAATTCAGTTTTCCCATCATACTCATCTCTAATTCACTCCCCATGAGTTTTGCGAATTCTTCACAAAGAGAGTCAGCTGTGGCTCCAAAGAGGATATCATCAACATACACCTACACAATGAGCAAGTTTCTCCCTCGTTTATTCAGAAAAAGAGTGTTGTCAATTTCCCTCTTGTAAAGCCATTTACTCAAAGGAATTTTGACAACCTTTCATACCAAGCCCTGGGAGCCTGTTTTAAACCGTACAATGCCTTATCCAGTTTAAACACATGCTTTGGGTGCTCGTGACACTTAAAACCAGGAGGCTGCTTGACTTAGACTTCTTCTTTCAGATAGACATTTAGAAATGCACTTTTGACATCCATTTGGAATAGTGTGAACTCCATATGAGATGCAAAGGCAATCAGAATTCTAATGGCTTCCATTCGAGCTACTTGAGCAAATGTTTCATCATAATCAATCCCTTCCTCCTGATTGTAGCCTTGAACTACAAACCTTTCCTTGTTTCTTGTTGTATTTCCAAACTAATCAAGTTTGTTCTTGAATACCCACCTGGTTCCTATAGTGGTTCAATCTGCAGGCCGAGGAACGTGGTGCCATACCTTGTTCCTTTCAAATTGATGCAGCTCTTCTTGCATGTCAATGATCCAGTCTGCATCTTTTAACGCTTATTTTATATTTTTGGGCTCTATTTGGGAAGGAAAGGCTGAGAAGGCAAGTGAGTTTCTTGCTTTTAATCTGGTTTGAACTCCTGAGTCAAGAGGAATGATTATGTTGTCAAGAGGAAGTGAACTTTTGAACCTCCAATTTGGTGCCTGAATCTCATTGGTAGAGGAACCAGGTATGTCTGACCGGGGTTTTTGGGAGCTTCTTACTTCACAAAGTGGTGTTCCTTGGACTGCATCAACAACTCTATTTTCAGTTTCAATTGTTGTAATCAGGGGACCAGGTTCCTCTATAATAGATAGAGATGTATTTGCATCATCTTCACTGAATTCCTTGACATGGCTCATAATATCTGCCTTTCCATTTGACATGTCAATTACTTCACCTAGAATAGATAAGGGCTCTCCATCTTGATCAACATGTCTGTGTCACGACCTGGAATTTCCACCGTCGGGACCGTGATGACACCTAATATTTCACATGCTAGGCAAGCCAACGTTAGAAATCATTAAACCAATTCTTAAGCTTTTCAGTGATTAACAATAATTAAACCATAACAAGTTAAAAAGAGTGTGAAATCCATAACAATCTTAATATATATAAAGCTACCCAAAATCTGGAGTCACAATCCACGAACTTCTAAGATTTAACTACAATAAATGTCTAAAGGAAATACAACTATTTTCGATACAAAAGAAACAGTAAAGTGAATGTATGGAAAGGGATGCCAGGGCCTTCGGATACCAACAGATCTACCTTGGGTCTATGATCAGATGAACCCAGCAGCTAAACTCAGGATCAACTCAGACCGGTACCAAAATCTGCACAGAAAGTGTAGAGTGCAGTATTAGTACAACCGACCCCATGTACTAGTAAGTGCCGAGCCTAACCTCGGAAAAGTAGGGATGAGTCTAGGACATGACTACAACATAAACCTGTACAGTTAGACAATATCCGAGCAATAACAACTAATAGAAACTAAACAGAAAATGACGGGAGGGGGGAAACATGCTGAGGGGAGTACAAGATCATGAAAATGGCAACAGCAAAGAAACACAACAAAAAACATGCCTTGCACCAATGGAAATATTAAACATAGCAAAAACAAGTGCACGACATCACCCTTCGTGCTTTTACTCTCATCCTCACCATAATAAATGGAAGAAACGATGATAATGAATATAGAATAGCGCGACATCACCCTTCGTGCTTTACACTCTTCCTCACATGATAATGAATATGAAATGACACGACATCACCCTTTGTGCTTTACACTCTTCCTCACATGATGATGATTATAAAATAGCACGCCACCACCCTTCGTGCTTTACACTCTTCTTCACTAAAACAAAGAAAAATAACAACAGGTAGATAGAATTATCAATAACAAGTCTCACTTCAACATTTAGTTCCACAATGTCAACCTCAACTTTGAGTCAATACTCAATCAATATCAAATTCCGTAAAAAAATGATAAGAGTTGCTCAACATAAAGAATAACTAGTCTAAGCATGAACAATATGAATAAAGAATACAACGATTACAAGAATAAGACTCACTCGCATGATATGACTCGACAACAATGCATAGGTACTCGTCACCTCACCTATACGTTGTACTCAACAACTAAACGTGTAGCAAATAGGCAACAATACCTAATCCCTCAAGACAAGGTTATACACAACACTTACCTCGCTTTGTGGGCCACTCAATGCTCAATTACCGGTTTTCCTCTAGTATCCACCTCCGAACCACTCGTATCTAGTCACAATTAACCTAATAGCATCAAATATTGCTAAAGAAATCAATTTCAATACATGAATTTAGGTTTCCCAACACTTCCCTCAAAAGGTCAAAAATCGACCCCGGGCCCGTTTGGTCAAAACTCGAGGTTCGGACCAAAACCCATTCACCCATTCACCTCCAAGCCCGAATATGTAATTAGCTTCGGAATCCGACCCCAAATCGAGGTCTAAATCCCCAATTTGCAAAAACCCCCATTTCTCCCAAAAATCCTTAATTTCTACCATGAAAGAACAAGATTTAGGACTAGGAATCTAATGGGAGATGATGGAAATTGAAGGAAATGAGTTAAAGAGTAAAAACCTATGATTTGGTGTTGAATTTCCCCTTCAAAAATTGCCTTAGGTTGAGTTCTAATGAATAAGATATGAAATTTTGAAGAAATTCCTGTTCTGGTATGTTTTTAATTCGCTGGGCAGGCCTTCTTCGCATTCGCGAAGGGCCTGCCGCGATCGCGAAGCAACGAATCTATTAGCCTATGCATTTGCGAGATACTCTTCACGTTTGTGAAAGCTTAATCCCACCAGCCTACGCATTCGTGAGCCATGGTCGGGTCCCTTCCCCCATGTCCCATTTCTTCGCGTTCGCGATAGACATGTTGCATTGGCGAAGGGTAATGCCCTCGTTGCTCCGTGTTCGCGACCTAGTCTACACGTTCGCATAGAGAAAAATTTCCTTCCAGCCTAGTTCTCCTTCGCGATCGTGAGAGTGACTACGCGATCGCAAAAACAACATATCAGACACCAGGTTCAGCAATTTACACCAGATTTTCTAAGTCTAAAACATCCCGTAGCCTATCCAAAACTCACCTGAGCCCTCGGAGCTCCAAACCAAACATGCACACAAGTCTAAAAACATCATATGGACTTGCTCGCATGATCAAATCGCCAAAATAAAACCAATAACTATGAATTTAGCACCAAATTGAATGAAATTTTCAAGAAAGTTTTAAAACCTCTATTTTCACAACCGGTCGTCCGAATCACGTGAAACCAATTCCGTTTCTCACCAAATTTTACAGACAAGTCTTAAATATCATAATGAACCTATACTAGAATATGGAACCAAAATACGGACCCAGTACTAACAAGATCAAACATTAACTAAATTCTTAAAACCATTAGATTTTTAGTCTTTCAATTTTCATCAAAAATTCATTTCTTGAGTTAGGGACCTCGAAATTCGACTTCGGCATACGCCCAGGTCCCATTTTTCAATATGGATCCACCGAGACTGTTCAAATCATGAGTCCGGGTATGTTTACTCAAAACGTTGACCGAAGTCAACTAAATCAACTTTTAAAGGCAAAAATTAATATTTTCATCAACCTTCAACATAAAAGCTTTTCGGAAATATGCTCGGACTGTGCACACAAAACGAGGAGGGTAAAAATAATATTTAAAAGCCACGAAACACAAAATTGAGTTCTAAAGCATAAGATGACCTTTTGGGTCATCAAAGACTGTCCTTCTCACAGGAGAGGTGAGCTTCATCAAAGATCACATGTATACTTTCTTCGACATATTGAAACTTTTTGTTGTATACTTTGTAAGCTTTGCTTTGAGATGAGTATCTCAGAAAAATTCCTTCATCACTTTTGGCATCGAACTTTCCAAGAGCTTTCTTTCCATTTTTGTGAACAAAGCATTTACACCCAAAAGTTCTTAAATGTATCAACTTGGGCTTCCTTCCATTCAGCAGTTCATATGGAGTTTTGTTCAGAAGGGACCTGATCATGCACCTGTTCACCAAGTAGCACGCAGTATTGACAACTTCTGCCCAGAAATACTTTACAATCCCACTATCAATTAGCATTGTTCTTGCCATGTCTTTAAAAGCTCTATTCTTCCTCTTTACAACACCATTTTGTTGAGGTGTTCTTGGAGCTGGAAAATTATGAGTGATGCCATTTTCACTGCAGAACTCATCGAATTTGACATTGTCAAACTCTGTCCCATGATCAAACCTAATGCAGGCTACTTTATTACCCATCGTCACTTGAATATTCTTGACAAAAGCAACAAACACTTCAAAGGTTTCATCCTTGGTCCTGAGGAACAAAGTCCAGGTGAATCTGAAATAGTCATCAACTATCACAAAGATGTACTTCTTTCCTCCTCTACTTGGCACCATCATAGGTCCACATATATCCATGTGAAGGAGATCAAGTGTCCTTGATGTGATGACTTCCTTTTTGGTCTTGAATGAGGATCTGACTTGCTTCCCTTTTATACATGCATCATATACTTTGTGATCCTTGAAGCTTGACTTGGGCAGACCACGAACCAGGTGCTTCCTAACTAATTTGTTCAACAACGTGAAACTTGCATGACCTAGCCTCTTGTTCCATAATTCATCATCATCATCAACAACACTTAGACAGCAGATCACCATTCTTCAGAGACTCAAAATCAACTACATAAATATTCTTGTATCTTTTTGCCACTAGCACCACCTCACCAGTCACCAGATTTGTGACTGTACAGATCTTTGACACAAATTCCACCTTGTTTCCCTTGTCACATATTTGGGAAACGCTTAGGAATCTGTACTTCAATCCATTCACGTAGTAAACATTTTCGATTGAGTGAGAGAGAGACTTTCCAATCCTTATGACTCCCAGAATGTATCCCTTCTTGCCATTTCCAAAGGATACACTCCCTCATTGCAAGGTCTTAAGTGAAAGGAAATAATTTGTACTTCCAGTCAGATTCTTTGAGCAGCCACTATCCATATACCATCGTAGGTTGCTTCCTTTCACTATTCCCTGCACAAGAAAAATTAGGAGTTATCTTTAGGAACCCAAACAAAATTTGGGTCCCTTATAATGAGTAAAAGGGTGAATAATGGATCTTTTAGTCCATGCAGGCATTATGCGTTTTTTATATGAGGGACCATGTTATCTACCAGTAGTTACTTTTATAGCAAAAGATTTATTTTTCAGTTATGACTGAAGCCTTACAGTTTTCTTTAAGGTGCCCATTGTTACCACAATGAATGCCAAACCAATTATCAAGTACAATAACGTACTTGCTATGAGGGTTCTAGGGAATCTTTTCCCTTTGAAACTCAATCCCATGCTTGTTTCCCCTATTGTTGGTATATATGGTAGTGATAGCATCAGAGGACCAGGTCCACTTGAGTGATTTTTTAAGATCACTCTTCACTCTACCTAGTTCTTCCTGAAGTTATTTGTTTCTCTCAAGCTCAGTACACAAACTAGACTTCACTGAATTTAACTCACTTTCAAGCTTAATGTATGCCTCGCTTGAAACTTTCTTTCCTTTTTGAGAATTTTCAGGCCTACTCTCCATTTTAAGTTCCCCAATTGTTTCCTTCAAATCCATTGTCACCACTAGAAGGTCATTTTTATCATGCTCAATGCTAGAAACTTTCTCAGTTAAGGCATATTTTTCAATACTTACACTCTCAATGGTCTCTTTTAGATCCACCACAACAGCCATAAGATCATCTCTTTCTTGTTCTACATATGTAATTTTTTAATTTAAGACATCTATTTCTTTTTTCAGGTTCTCAATTGTCTCCCTTAAATCAACTGCAACTACTACTATGTCATCTCTAGACAGTTCTGCTTCTCCTAGTTCAACTGTTAAAGCATCTTTGTCATTTATAAGACTATGATAAGCGTCGATTAACACATTTGCCGAAGATATGAGTTTCTTAAGAGAATAAGATTTCAGATTTCTCTAAACATCCAAAAAATTTACCGCATCGTCATTGTCATCTTCATCATCAGACTAGGCCATCAAAGCAAAAATTGAATCATACTCGGTTGCTTCACTTTCTACTACCATCAAAGAGTTGTTACCTGGTTCATCATCTTTTCCAGATTCGATTGACGATTCTCCCCATGCAGCAAGAGCTTGTCTTACGATATTGTCAACAACGTCTTTTCTATCAAAGTATCTATCAGGAATAGGGTTCCTTTTGGCTGCTTTGTCAGAGTTGTTCTTGTACTGATCCTGCTTTAGGAGAGGGCAATCCTTGATGAAATGACCTGGTTTGCCACATTTATGACAGAGATCATAATTCTTTGGCTTGCTAGAACTTTCCCTTTTTGGAATGCCTCCATTCCGAACCATCTTCTGGAATCTTCTTGTCAGGTATGCCATATCACCATCCTCACCACTTGAATCATTGCTTTCTGTCTTGAGGACCAGGTTCTTCTCCCTTTTGGTCTCTCTTCTTTCACTATCCTTCTTCTTCTTCTTCTTCTTCATTTCAAATGTTTTTAGATTTCCAACAAGCTCATCAATAGTTAGCTCATGCAAGTTGTCGCGCCCCCTTTTTCCTTGTGGAGTCCGAGTTTCGACATTCATTGGGAACAACTATTTTCTTTTTAAGAATTGGGTATTTGAAGAGTTGCCATCTAACGGATTAAGGTGTGTTAGGGCACCTAGAGCAATTAACTCATGTCACTAGTTTGCATTACCAGAGATTAGGGTAAGGGCTCGAAATAACTCTAGGGGAATGTGTTAGGCACCCCTCGCGGTCCACAATGGTGGATCCCAGCCGAACTCAGTTATGTGAATTAGTTATTTAATAGGTAAGTAGTCTAAACACACATTTGCAAATAAAGGAAGTTTAGGCAGTCTAAGCCCACATACGTAAATTAAAGAAGTTTAGACAGTCTAAGCACACATACGTAAATTAAGGAAGTTTAGACATTCTAAGCATACATATGTAAATTAAGGAAGTTTAGACAGTCTAAGCATACATACATAAATTAAGGAAGAGAAGTCCTAAGTTGGTTAGCCTATAGGATCACATATGTACAATACCCGGTAAGCCTTCCTCAAGTAGAGGGGTTACACGTGGTATTAGCGCACATGTCATCATATCCTTTCCTACCCATTACCTTCCCCTTAGCGGTTATATAAGCGATTTTAATTAACGAACTCTAAGTGTGCTTTTACCCGTCCCTACCTTGTGGTCCTGGAGGTGTTTTGGACCTCTAAATTTAGGCAGTACTAGACCCTCCTAAGGTGTTTAAAAAGGCAAAATCTAAGTGACAATAAATAACATATAGGATTGTCAAATAGGGAAGCAATTAATGAGCTCATGTTTACCTCCACATGTAAACAAATAATTAGCACGTCTCAAACAGCTGATTTAAAGAATTTCAGAAGAAGGCCCTAGAACATGATATCTAGGTGAGCATCACTGAATATGCAACATTGTTTTAAAAAATGAGGTGATATAACCCGATCAGTTGCCTACTGACTTAGAATCTGTTAAACCCGGACAATTTTACAAATAAGCAGAGTATAACTTTACAGTTTTTTAGACCATTAAATACCTAAGGCTTGCCTAGGCATGGTCTGTGTGCTATCATAATTTAGAGAACTAATTGAAACAACTTGAAGTTATCCAATCCTATAGGCATGCTGATCTAGGCGATTAATGTTACAAAAAGCTGATTTCATGCATATTCATGCTAGAACACGATATCTATGTGTTGGGGATATCTTTAAACCTATTTATAGACATTTATTCATTTAAGCGATATAGATACGATTTAGAGCAAATGCAAACAGATTTCTAAGGCATGATTTCTAATGCACAGAGAGAGATGGCCCTCTATTAAGCAAGATTATAGCAGTAGTTTAATGACAGGATTCCTGGGCGATAACAACTTATGCAGAATCAGAAAAAAGAAGTGATGAACTATAACATGTTTTCTAATATGCAAAGTTAATAAACGTGAGCATCCTAAGGCAGGATTTCTAATGCAAACAACACAAACCTAAGGCATGATTCCAATTTGCGGATAATCACAACATAGTCCTAAAGCATGATTTCTATTACGAATCATAATATAAACCTAAAGCAGGATTTCTACCCGGTTTTCCACAAAAATCATATAGGAACCTTCCCCTTTTTACTAATTACCCCAACATCTATTTACAAAAATATTATTACAGACCAGGATCAAATAATTTACATAAGTAAATGAAATTATGCTATAGGGAGCCTAAATCATGCCCACAGTGAACCTGGGAATGCCAGGCCTTCAATACAATCTCAGAAGCCATAGATCTCACAACCAATAGTGTGTCTTGGTGTGTCAGAGTTCCCTAAGGACCTCAAAGATCCGAGGCAGTGCTCACACCAAGACCTTTATCAAATAGGGATTGGTTATGTGCAATGTGGAAGGGCCAGCCCTGGTATGCTAGAGTTCAGAGGAATCTCAAGGATCCCTAAGTAGTACACACACCAGAGGGGAAGAACCTAATAGTCTAAGAGTAAAGTGAGAGTGCTTGACATAGTTTTGAAAGATTTAGTAAAAAACAATGTAGAGATAATTTTAGAAGTGAAAAGAATTTCAAAATCGAAAACAGTTTTAAGAAGATGCTAGGAGTGACCAGTTTGAGGAGAATATTACGAGTAGAAGAACAGTTTTGAAATCAGTTCTGAGGAGAGCAAATTAAGCAAAAAATCAATTAATCATAGAATACTCAGATTCACAGACACTTAACCAACAAATTTACAAATAGTGGTGGAATGGATTGGGAACATATAGAGTTGAAACCACATAAACATGGAAACATTTGAGACAACAAATGCATAGAACAACTACGAGTACATTGAACAAGTCAGTTATCGTAATAAATAATTAAAACATAGAGAAAGAATGTAACAGAATCATGTTAAAGACAAGGGTGTGTTGAACAGAATTGGACATACAATTAGAGCCAATCGAATGCATTAAGAGACTAAGTAACTAACATGGTCACACTAGTTAAGGGGGGGAGGGGTAAGGGAACTAAGTAAACATGCTAGACAAGTATCCAATAACTAAGTGAAGTTTAAACATGCTGATTACACATTGAATAAAGAGAAGACATAATTTAGACTTGCTGAATAAAGCAGTAAACAGGGAAACAAATTGAATAACATAGCCAATTAAACTAGTGCAGGAATGGAACACATGGAGTTTGAGTTTCAAAATTTAAATTAGAAACATACCAGTTAAAGAAGAAAGTACAAACTGTAAAACAGGTGTAGTTCCAATGTCTAGCCTTGGTTTTCAGCCAGCTAGACCAGTAATTATCAAAAGTAGCAGAGAAAGAAGAGAGAGTTTGAGTGTGAGTGTGTGTTCTGAACTTAGTGTTCGTCTTTTTGAGAGGTAAAATAAGAGTGCTTATATAGCAGTTCAAGTGTTGCACAAATAAGGTAAAAGAATCAGAAATTAGTCAATTAAGGGCAATTATAGGGTTGAAGAATCAATTAACATAAGGGAGTTTGGAATAGACCCTCTAATTAGGGGTAATTGATTATCAGTAACAATCAGGGGTTTAATTAAGGCAAAGTAGACCGGACCATACCAAATAAAGAATCAGTAAGAATCCCAAAGTTGTACGGGCAAGTAATTAAGGCAGAGATGACCAACTAAAGTTACAAACAAAGAAACAAATAAAGTCTATGCATACAAATCTTTATCAGAGTAAAGCAATCAGCAAGATTTTTCAGAACACTGATTTCCGGAAAGAATTACTCAACTTCCATAAATAGAAATCAGACTAAGTAAAATCTCATAGAAACATAGAACTTAGTCGGAAAAAGCAGGTTCGAATCTTAACAGAAGGCAAAACCATAAAATATTGGATTTGACAAAGAAAATATGTAAGTCAGCAAATATAGAGCAAAATTAATACGATTGGTAACACGGAAAGCCCCAAAATCGAAGCAAATATTGGAAAGATCAGTATATTACATAGGGTCAGCTAGGGTTCGAGTATTCTTGCAAATATTAGTCAAGAAGATGAAAAGTGAATCAATTAAACATTTAGAAGTCAGAAGACCTTTGAAAAATAACTCGTAATGGACCCTAATTTTAGGGGAAAACAACAATAGTTGATTAAAAACTAGAAATTTTCAGAGAAAAACATGTAATAGTGTTCAATTCATCTCAGATCTACATGGATCTAGAAATGATCGAAGGTAATAGATTAGAGTTTTTTTTAGAAAACATAACAGAGATGAGAGAATAGGTTTATAAACCATAGATTCGTAACAAAATAAAGAGAAATATCTTACTCATGGTCGAGAAAATGGCCTGAGACAGGCTAACAAGCAGGGGTTTGAACCAGAACCAACTAGGTTCTTTGAGATCTTCTCAAGGATCCAAGAAATCAAGGAGCCATGGCGTGTAGAAGTCCAGGCCTG